>NW_022261985.1:7242163-7299663 GCF_002021735.2 Oncorhynchus kisutch
TCACAGAACAAACTGGGTCTAACCAGAATAGAAAGAAGGAGTGGGAGGCCTAGAAGGCCTAAAAGGCCAGCATCCCGGAGTCGCCTCTTCACTGTTGACATTGAGACTGGTGGTTTGTATGTAATGAAGCTGCACTGTATTTCTGATCAATATAATGTTATTTTAATATACAAAAAAAAGTGCTTTTTCTTTAAAAAAACAAGGACATTTCTAAGTGACCACAAACTTTTGAACGGTAGTGTACGCTGTGTCTGTCATTTACCCAAGAGTTCCCTGTATTTTGGCAGTTACCAGTATGTGAGTTTATGTTTTGTTTACTGAGTGTATTGGCAGCTAGCTAGTCTCCACACACAGCACTTACTCATACTATAGCTCCTAGATCCTTACATAGCTCCTAGTTCCTAACATAGCTCCTAGTTCCTACTATAGCTCCTAGTTCCTACTATAACTCCTAGTTCCTAACATAGCTCCTAGTTCCTAACATAGCTCCTAGTTCCTACTATAGCTCCTAGTTCCTACTATAGCTCCTAGTTCCTACTATAGCTCCTAGTTCCTACTATAGCTTCTAGTTCCTACTATAGCTCCTAGTTCCTACTATAGCTCCTAGTTCCTCGTTTTACTCCTATCTCTCTAGTCCTGTCTCTCTAGTCCTATCTCTCGACTCCTATCTCTCTAGTCCTCTCTCTAGTCCTATCTCTCTAGTCCTGTCTCTCTAGTCCTGTCTCTCTACTCCTATCTCTCTAGACCTGTCTCTCTAGTCCTATCTCTCTAGTCCTGTCTCTCTAGTCCTGTCTCTCTACTCCTATCTCTCTACTCCTATCTCTCTACTCCTATCTCTCTAGTCCTGTCTCTCTACCCCTATCTCTCTAGTCCTGTCTCTCTACTCCTGTCTCTCTAGTCCTCTCTCTACTCCTATCTCTCTACTCCTATCTCTCTAGTCCTATCTCTCTACTCCTGTCTCTCTACTCCTGTCTCTCTAGTCCTATCTCTCTACTCCTATCTCTCTAGTCCTGTCTCTCTAGTCCTGTCTCTCTACTCCTATCTCTCTAGTCCTGTCTCTCTAGTCCTGTCTCTCTAGTCCTGTCTCTCTACTCCTATCTCTCTACTCCTATCTCTCTACTCCTATCTCTCTAGTCCTATCTCTCTAGTCCTGTCTCTCTAGTCCTGTCTCTCTAGTCCTATCTCTCTAGTCCTGTCTCTCTAGTCCTGTCTCTCTGGTCCTATCTCTCTGGTCCTATCTCTCTGGTCCTATCTCTCTGGTCCTATCTCTCTGGTCCTATCTCTCTAGTCCTGTCTCTCTACTCCTATCTCTCTGGTCCTATCTCTCTAGTCCTGTCTCTCTGGTCCTATCTCTCTACTCCTAGCTCCAGTTTCTCTCCTCTCCTTTGTGTGGATACCCTCAATAATTGATACTTGGAGAAGGCAGGCTGCCTTCCCTTTGTTAGCATGGCTGCTTTGTTCCAAGCAGCAACACACTGTACAGACGTTATTGACTCAGGAGGCGAGGCCAGGGTTTCATCTCATTACATCTGTATGGCCATGTGTGTGTATATAATACTATCTACTGACTGACATGAAGAGGGGAAGAGGACAGCTGGGGTGACTGACTGGAGGGGGTGTTTGTTTACTTCTGTGTTATTAGTGAGAAAGGTGTCACACACACACACACACACACACACACACACACACACACACACACACACACACACACGCACGAGTATCGCCGTACGCGTTAGTACAAGGTATGTGCTGACAGCAAGCTTGTGGTTGGAGGAATGAGGGGAATGACGGAGGAGTGGGGAGGAGGATGAGAGCAGGAGAAGAGGTGTGACTGTCCCTCCACTCACCAGCACGCAGGCCACATTGACACCGAATATTTATGTCTTGGAAGGGCCGGGTGTGGGGAGTGATTGACTGTGGTATAAAAAGCCTTCTGAGAATATAGACGGCATTAGCGCCATAGAGCCTGACCTCCAAACCTGTCAACCAACCAAACAACTTCTGATCTGGAAAATAAAACAGTGTTCGAGAGCACATCTAGGGTCACATGACTGTTTCCAAATCCTGTCCTTTAACATGGGTGAAACAGAGCCTACAAGTTTGTTTACACTTCGTCAGCCATTTTATAGCTCCCTTGTTAAAGGGTTCAAGTCAGAGATCTACGTCCTGTTTAAAATGGAAGGGGAAGAGGAGAGCGTTCACAGAGGTCTGGAACACTCTCTGAGGAGGTTGAGGTCAGTACAGAAAACAGTGAAACCGGAGAGGCAGTTACACTTCCTTGTGGACCCCAGAAAGAGTAGCTGCTACTTCTGCTAATGGGGATCCTAATGAATAAATAAACAAAAAACAGACAAACAGGCAGTCAGACAAACAGGCTGGTAGACAAACAGGCAGTCAGACAAACAGGCTGGTGGACAAACAGGCAGTCAGACAAACAGGCTGGTAGACAAACAGGCAGTCAGACAAACAGGCTGGTAGACAAACAGGCAGTCAGACAAACAGGCTGGTAGAAAAACAGGCAGTCAGACAAACAGGCTGGTAGAAAAACAGGCAGTCAGACAAACAGGCTGGTGGACAAACAGGCAGTCAGACAAACAGGCTGGTAGACAAACAGGCAGTCAGACAAACAGGCTGGTAGAAAAACAAGCAGTCAGACAAACAGGCTGGTAGAAAAACAGGCAGTCAAACAAACAGGCTGGTAGAAAAACAGGCAGTGAAACAAACAGGCTGGTGGACAAACAGGCAGTCAGACAAACAGGCAGTCAGACAAACAGGCTGGTAGAAAACAGGCTGTCAGACAAACAGGCTGGTGGACAAACAGGCAGTCAGACAAACAGGCTGGTAGACAAACAGGCTGGTAGACAAACAGGCAGTCAGACAAACAGGAAGTCAGACAAACAGGCTGGTGGACAAACAGGCAGTCAGACAAACAGGCTGGTAGACAAACAGGCTGGTAGACAAACAGGCAGTCAGACAAACAGGAAGTCAGACAAACAGGCAGTCAGACAAACAGTCTGGTAGACAAACAGGCTGGTAGACAAACAGGCTGGTCGACAAACAGGCAGTCAGACAAACAGGCAGTCAGACAAACAGGCTGGTAGACAAACAGGCAGTCAGACAAACAGGCTGGTAGACAAACAGGCAGTCAGACAAACAGGCTGGTGGACAAACAGGCAGTCAGACAAACAGGCTGGTAGACAAACAGGCTGGTAGACAAACAGGCTGGTAGACAAACACACCTGTCTAGAATAACAGTCTGGACCTTATCATCACAGACCTGTCTAGAATAACAGAGTCTGGATCTTATCATCACAGACCTGTCTACAACAACAGAGTCTTGACCTTATCATCACAGACCTGTCTAGAACAACAGAGTCTTGACCTTATCACAGACCTGTCTAGAATAACAGACAGTCTGGACCTTATCATCACAGACCTGTCTAGAATAACAGACATTCTGGACCTTATCATCACAGACCTGTCTAGAATAACAGACAGTCTGGACCTTATCATCACAGACCTGTCTAGAATAACAGACAGTCTGGACCTTATCATCACAGACCTGTCTAGATTAACAGAGTCTGGACCTTATCATCACAGACCTGTCTAGAATAACAGACAGTCTGGACCTTATCATCACAGACCTGTCTAGAACAACAGACAGTCTGGACCTTATCATCACAGACCTGTCTAGAATAACAGACAGTCTGGACCGTATCATCACAGACCTGTCTAGAATAACAGATAGTCTGGACCTTATCATCACAGACCTGTCTAGAATAACAGAGTCTGGACCTTATCATCACAGACCTGTCTAGAATAACAGACAGTCTGGACCTTATCATCACAGACCTGTCTAGAATAACAGATAGTCTGGACCTTATCATCACAGGATGAGGGTCTTCTCAGTCAGGTTGAGACTGGTCTTCTACTATTGATTTAATGTATTGTTATTCTCATTAACATTGTTGTTGTAGCTGGTGTTAATGGTCATCCCATTTCAACTACTATTATTACTACTGATGTCTTATTGATGCTGGTACCACCATTGTTGTCATATGTAGACCAACACAATGGAAGTCGTTTAACTGGCCGTGTCAATAAAGTCTACTGAATTAAGAGAAGGTGGAGGTAGAACTGGAGAGAGGAGAGATGTGTTGGGTAATGTTGCTGTCTGCTTGTGGTCTGGTGTTCAGGGAGACAGACAGTAACATCTCTGCTTGTGGTCTGGTGTTCAAGGAGACAGACAGTAACATCTCTGCTTGTGGTCTGGTGTTCAGGGAGACAGACAGTAACATCTCTGTTTGTGGTCTGGTGTTCAGGGTGGAGAGGTAGTAACATCTCTGCTTGTGGTCTGGTGTTCAGGGAGACAGACAGTAACATCTCTGTTTGTGGTCTGGTGTTCAGGGTGGATAGGTAGTAACATCTCTGCTTGTGGCCTGGTGTTCAGGGTGGAGAGGTAGTAACATCTCTGCTTGTGGTCTGGTGTTCAGGGTGGACAGACAGTAACATCTCTGTTTGTGGCCTGGTGTTCAGGGTGGACAGACAGTAACATCTCTGCTTGTGGTCTGGTGTTCAGGGTGGAGAGGTAGTAACATCTCTGCTTGTGGCCTGGTGTTCAGGGTGGACAGACAGTAACATCTCTAATGATGTCACTAACCCCTCCCAGAGGGACACAGCAGGTTAAGGAGCCAATGTTGATGTTTTCTCCAACCCTCCCAAGAGGGAGAGCTATTAGCACTAAGTCTCTCCCTCTCGCCAGAGGAGTGCTAGACAGTAACCGAACCATGGTTGTAGTAAATGACTCTAAGACAGTAAGGATCTCCCTCTCTCCAGAGGAGTGCTAGACAGTAACCGAACCATGGTTGTAGTAAATGACTCTAAGACAGTAAGGATCTCCCTCTCTCCAGAGGAGTGCTAGACAGTAACCGAACCATGGTTGTAGTAAATGACTCTAAGACAGTAAGGATCTCCCTCTCTCCAGAGGAGTGCTAGACAGTAACCGAACCATGGTTGTAGTAAATGACTCTAAGACAGTAAGGATCTCCCTCTCTCCAGAGGAGTGCTAGACAGTAACCGAACCATGGTTGTAGTAAATGACTCTAAGACAGTAAGGATCTCCCTCTCTCCAGAGGAGTGCTAGACAGTAACCGAACCATGGTTGTAGTAAATGACTCTAAGACAGTAAGGATCGTCCACGAGAGTTACAATCCGTCACTTCAGACATTTCAGCGTTTGCAGTCTGTCTGTAAATGTAGACCAGAATATTCCACCTAGCCCTCTGACCTACCCTCTCTCATCTCTGTCACTGGGGTCAGGGGTCAGAGGTCAGGGGTATTTATATTTGGAGGTTTTCGAGACGCTTCAGAGAAATGGGAAGCGTAGGTGAACTCTTCGACTGTGGTGACACTGTCCTCGGAAGGCAGTTGTCAAGGTTCAGGGGTCAACAGGAAGGAGTATTTACAGACTGAATTTGAAGGAAAGGTACCTGTCCTATAATAGTGGAGGGTTCTCTCATTCTGCTGTTGACTTATGTGCTATCCGTCTCCGTCACCTGACTGCAGGGTCAGGGGTCAACAGGAAGGAGTATTTACAGACTGAATTTGAAGGAAAGGTACCTGTCCTATAATGGTAGAGGGTTTCCTCATTCTGCTGTTGACTTATGTGCTCTCCGTCTCCGTCACCTGACTGTAGGGTCAGGGGTCAACAGGAGTATTTATAGTTGAAGGTAAAGGTCAACAGGTCGTACCACTGTGCCTGTCCTAAAATGGCTTCTCAGAGTCGGTTTGGAGAACCTAATTCTGGATGCTCTCCATAACTCGTGTCAACTCAAATCAAATCAAAGTGTATTTGTCACGTGCACCGAACACAACAGGTGTAGTAGACCTTATAAAGTGAAATGCTGAATACAACAGGTGTAGTAGACCTTATAAAGTGAAATGCTGAATACAACAGGTGTAGTAGACCTTATAAAGTGAAATGCTGAATACAACAGGTGTAGTAGACCTTATAAAGTGAAATGCTGAATACAACAGGTGTAGTAGACCTTATAAAGTTAAATGCTGAATACAACAGGTGTAGTAGACCTTATAAAGGTAAATGCTGAATACAACAGGTGTAGTAGACCTTATAAAGTTAAATGCTGAATACAACAGGTGTAGTAGACCTTACAGTTAAATGCTTACCTAACCAACAGTGCTATTTCTAAGGAAAAAAATAGGTATTAGGTAAACAGTAGATAAAGAAATACAATTAAATAAATAAAACACAGTAATGAGGCTATATACAGGGTATTACGGTACAGAGTCAATGTGGAGGCTATATACAGGGTATTACGGTACAGAGTCAATGTGGAGGCTATATACAGGGTATTACGGTACAGAGTCAATATGGAGGCTATATACAGGGTATTACGGTACAGAGTCAATGTGGAGGCTATATACAGGGTATTACGGTACAGAGTCAATGTGGAGGCTATATACAGGGTATTACGGTACAGAGTCAATGTGGAGGCTATATACAGGGTATTACGGTACAGAGTCAATGTGGAGGCTATATACAGGGTATTACGGTACAGAGTCAATGTGGAGGCTATATACAGGGTATTACGGTACAGAGTCAATGTGGAGGCTATATACAGGGTATTACGGTACAGAGTCAATGTGGAGGCTATATACAGGGTATTACGGTACAGAGTCAATGCGGAGGCTATATACAGGGTATTACGGTACAGAGTCAATGCGGAGGCTATATACAGGGTATTACGGTACAGAGTCAATGCGGAGGCTATATACAGGGTATTACGGTACAGAGTCAATGTGGAGGCTATATACAGGGTATTACGGTACAGAGTCAATGTGGAGGCTATATACAGGGTATTACGGTACAGAGTCAATGTGGAGGCTATATACAGGGTATTACGGTACAGAGTCAATGTGGAGGCTATATACAGGGTATTACGGTACAGAGTCAATGTGGAGGCTATATACAGGGTATTACGGTACAGAGTCAATGTGGAGGCTATATACAGGGTATTACGGTACAGAGTCCATGTGGAGGCTATATACAGGGTATTACGGTACAGAGTCAATGTGGAGGCTATATACAGGGTATTACGGTACAGAGTCAATATGGAGGCTATATACAGGGTATTACGGTACAGAGTCAATGTGGAGGCTATATACAGGGTATTACGGTACAGAGTCAATGTGGAGGCTATATACAGGGTATTACGGTACAGAGTCAATGTGGAGGCTATATACAGGGTATTACGGTACAGAGTCAACGTGGAGGCTATATACAGGGTATTACGGTACAGAGTCAATGTGGAGGCTATATACAGGGTATTACGGTACAGAGTCAATGTGGAGGCTATATACAGGGTATTACGGTACAGAGTCAATGCGGAGGCTATATACAGGGTATTACGGTACAGAGTCAATGTGGAGGCTATATACAGGGTGTTACGGTACAGAGTCAATGTGGAGGCTATATACAGGGTATTACGGTACAGAGTCAATGTGGAGGCTATATACAGGGTATTACGGTACAGAGTCAATGCGGAGGCTATATACAGGGTATTACGGTACAGAGTCAATGCGGAGGCTATATACAGGGTATTACGGTACAGAGTCAATGTGGAGGCTATATACAGGGTATTACGGTACAGAGTCAATGCGGAGGCTATATACAGGGTATTACGGTACAGAGTCAATGCGGAGGCTATATACAGGGTATTACGGTACAGAGTCAATGTGGAGGCTATATACAGGGTATTACGGTACAGAGTCAATATGGAGGCTATATACAGGGTATTACGGTACAGAGTCAATGTGGAGGCTATATACAGGGTATTACGGTACAGAGTCAATGTGGAGGCTATATACAGGGTATTACGGTACAGAGTCAATGTGGAGGCTATATACAGGGTATTACGGTACAGAGTCAATGTGGAGGCTATATACAGGGTATTACGGTACAGAGTCAATGTGGAGGCTATATACAGGGTATTACGGTACAGAGTCAATGCGGAGGCTATATACAGGGTATTACGGTACAGAGTCAATGAGGAGGCTATATACAGGGTATTACGGTACAGAGTCAATGCGGAGGCTATATACAGGGTATTACGGTACAGAGTCAATGCGGAGGCTATATACAGGGTATTACGGTACAGAGTCAATGCGGAGGCTATATACAGGGTATTACGGTACAGAGTCAATGCGGAGGCTATATACAGGGTATTACGGTACAGAGTCAATGTGGAGGCTATATACAGGGTATTACGGTACAGAGTCAATGTGGAGGCTATATACAGGGTATTACGGTACAGAGTCAATGTGGAGGCTATATACAGGGTATTACGGTACAGAGTCAATGTGGAGGCTATATACAGGGTATTACGGTACAGAGTCAATGTGGAGGCTATATACAGGGTATTACGGTACAGAGTCAATGTGGAGGCTATATACAGGGTATTACGGTACAGAGTCAATGTGGAGGCTATATACAGGGTATTACGGTACAGAGTCAATGTGGAGGCTATATACAGGGTATTACGGTACAGAGTCAATGTGGAGGCTATATACAGGGTATTATGGTACAGAGTCAATGTGGAGGCTATATACAGGGTATTACGGTACAGAGTCAATGTGGAGGCTATATACAGGGTATTACGGTACAGAGTCAATGTGGAGGCTATATACAGGGTATTACGGTACAGAGTCAATGTGGAGGCTATATACAGGGTATTACGGTACAGAGTCAATGTGGAGGCTATATACAGGGTATTACGGTACAGAGTCAATGTGGAGGCTATATACAGGGTATTACGGTACTGAGTCAATGTGGAGGCTATATACAGGGTATTACGGTACAGAGTCAATGTGGAGGCTATATACAGGGTATTACGGTACAGAGTCAATGTGGAGGCTATATAGAGGGTATTACGGTACAGAGTCAATGTGGAGGCTATATACAGGGTATTACGGTACAGAGTCAATGTGGAGGCTATATACAGGGTATTACGGTACAGAGTCAATGTGGAGGCTATATACAGGGTATTACGGTACAGAGTCAATGTGGAGGCTATATACAGGGTATTACGGTACAGAGTCAATGTGGAGGCTATATACAGGGTATTACGGTACAGAGTCAATATGGAGGCTATATACAGGGTATTACGGTACAGAGTCAATGTGGAGGCTATATACAGGGTATTACGGTACAGAGTCAATGTGGAGGCTATATACAGTGTATTACGGCACAGAGTCAATGTGGAGGCTATATACAGGGTATTACGGTACAGAGTCAATGTGGAGGCTATATACAGGGTATTACGGTACAGAGTCAATATGGAGGCTATATACAGGGAATTACGGTACAGAGTCAATGTGGAGGCTATATACAGGGTATTACGGTACAGAGTCAATGTGGAGGCTATATACAGTGTATTACGGCACAGAGTCAATGTGGAGGCTATATACAGGTGGTACTGGTACAGAGTCAATGTGGAGGCTATATACAGGTTGTTACGGTACAGAGTCAAGGGGTATATAGGCTAATTTTCCTCTGTTAAAGTACTAAGAGAGAGAGTGGAGAGGTTTCAGCTGTGTGTTCATCAGACCGCTCACATCAGCACAGCTTCTATCCAGACCTCCTGTGTTCTCCAACACACACTGTCAGCCAATCAGCATCCAGAGCTGGCCCCTCCAACACACACACTGTCAGCCAATCAGCATCCAGAGCTGGCCCCTCCAACACACACACTGTCAGCCAATCAGCATCCAGAGCTGGCCCCTCCAACACACACTGTCAGCCAATCAGCATCCAGAGCTGGCCCATCCAACATACACACTGTCAGCCAATCAGCATCCAGAGCTGGCCCCTCCAACATACACACTGTCAGCCAATCAGCATCCAGAGCTGGCCCCTACAACACACACTGTCAGCCAATCAGCATCCAGAGCTGGCCCCTCCAACACACACACTGTCAGCCAATCAGCATCCAGAGCTGGCCCCTCCAACACACACTGTCAGCCAATCAGCATCCAGAGCTGGCCTCTCCAACATACACACTGTCAGCCAATCAGCATCCAGAGCTGGCCCCTCCAACATACACACTGTCAGCCAATCAGCATCCAGAGCTGGCCCCTCCAACATACACACTGTCAGCCAATCAGCATCCAGAGCTGGCCCCTCCAACATACACACTGTCAGCCAATCAGCATCCAGAGCTGGCCCCTCCAACATACACATTGTCAGCCAATCAGCATCCAGAGCTGGCCCCTCCAACACACACTGTCAGCCAATCAGCATACAGAGCTGGCCCCTCCAACACACACACTGTCAGCCAATCAGCATCCAGAGCTGGCCCCTCCAACACACACTGTCAGCCAATCAGCATCCAGAGCTGGCCCCTCCAACATACACACTGTCAGCCAATCAGCATCCAGAGCTGGCCCCTCCAACACACACTGTCAGCCAATCAGCATCCAGAGCTGGCCCCTCCAACACACACTGTCAGCCTATCAGCATCGACGAAGCGGAGCAGCCTGTGTGGCCATTCAGAGGGTGGATGGGTGAGGTGTCAGGGCACAGCGGTTTGAGTGAGTCGAGACCACTAACACTGCTGGGTTTCCTGTGTGTATCCAGAACGACCCACCACCCAAAGGACATCCAGACAACTGGACACAACTGTGGGAAGCATTGGAGTCAACATGGACCAGCATCCCTGTGGAACGCTGTCGACACCTTGTAGAGTCAACATGGACCAGCATCCCTGTGGAACGCTGTCGACACCTTGTAGAGTCAACATGGTCCAGCATCCCTGTGGAACGCTGTCGACACCTTGTAGAGTCAACATGGACCAGCATCCCTGTGGAACGCTGTCGACACCTTGTAGAGTCAACATGGTCCAGCATCCCTGTGGAACGCTGTCGACACCTTGTAGAGTCAACATGGTCCAGCATCCCTGTGGAACGCTGTCGACACCTTGTAGAGTCAACATGGTCCAGCATCCCTGTGGAACGCTGTCGACACCTTGTAGAGTCAACATGGACCAGCATCCCTGTGGAACGCTGTCGACACCTTGTAGAGTCAACATGGACCAGCATCCCTGTGGAACGCTGTCGACACCTTGTAGAGTCAACATGGTCCAGCATCCCTGTGGAACGCTGTCGACACCTTGTAGAGTCAACATGGACCAGCATCCCTGTGGAACGCTGTCGACACCTTGTAGAGTCAACATGGTCCAGCATCCCTGTGGAACGCTGTCGACACCTTGTAGAGTCAACATGGTCCAGCATCCCTGTGGAACGCTGTCGACACCTTGTAGAGTCAACATGGTCCAGCATCCCTGTGGAACGCTGTCGACACCTTGTAGAGTCAACATGGTCCAGCATCCCTGTGGAACGCTGTCGACACCTTGTAGAGTCAACATGGACCAGCATCCCTGTGGAACGCTGTCGACACCTTGTAGAGTCAACATGGTCCAGCATCCCTGTGGAACGCTGTCGACACCTTGTAGAGTCAACATGGTCCAGCATCCCTGTGGAACGCTGTCGACACCTTGTAGAGTCAACATGGACCAGCATCCCTGTGGAACACTGTCGACACCTTGTAGAGTCAACATGGACCAGCATCCCTGTGGAACGCTGTCGACACCCTGACCCAACGAGTTGAAGCTGTTCTGAGGGGAAAAGGGGGGCTGGTGGGGGGGAGGTGTTGTTAATGTTTTGTACACCATATGCTCAACAGAATAACACAGTAGGATCAGTCTTCTTCAAGACTTGCAGTAGGATCAGTCTTCTTTAAGACTGCAGTAGGATCAGTCTTCTTTAAGACTGCAGTAGGATCAGTCTTATTTAAGACTGCAGTAGGATCAGTCTTCTTTAAGACAGCAGTAGGATCAGTCTTCTTTAAGACAGCAGTAGGATCAGTCTTCTTCAAGACTGCAGTAGGATCAGTCTTCTTTAAGACTGTAGTAGGATCAGTCTTATTTAAGACTGGAGTAGGATCAGTCTTCTTTAAGACTGCAGTAGGATAAGTCTTCTTTAAGACTGCAGTAGGATCAGTCTTATTTAAGACTGCAGTAGGATCAGTCTTCTTTAAGACTGCAGTAGGATGGAAAAGCAGTGATATTTAATAAGGTTTATCAAGACTGCAGTAGGATGGAAAAGCAGAGATATTTAATAAGGTTTATCAAGACTGCAGTAGGATGGATAAGCAGTGATATTTAATAAGGTTTCAAGTTGACATAATCAGACAGTCAGAAAGTCAGTGGGGTGTGTGTTGGGGGTTCAGTGTGTCAGAGAGCTACCACTCTCTCCCCAGACACACAGACCTGTTTTCCTTCCTATCCCTCCAAGGTAGAATCCCCACAGTGCTTACCTCTGTCTGTCTGAACCGCAGGGTAGCCTGACTAGCCAGACCCCCCTCCTCTCTCCTATCCCGCCAAGGTAGAATCCCCACAGTGCTTACCTCTCTGTCTGTCTGAACAACAGGGTAGCCTGACTAGCCAGACCTCTCTCCATCTCTGTTTCTTATCTCTCTCCTTCCCTCTCTCAGTACTCCAATATCTCTCTCTCCTTCCCTCTCTCAGTAATCTGATCTCTCTCTCTCCTTCCCTCTCTCAGTAATCGGATATCTCTCTCTCTCCTTCCCTCTCTCAGTACTCTGATATCTCTCTCTCCTTCCCTCTCTCAGTACTCTGATATCTCTCTCTCCTTTCCTCTCTCAGTAATCTGATATCTCTCTCTCCTTCCCTCTCTCAGTAATCTGATATCTCTCTCTCTCCTTCCCTCTCTCAGTACTCTGATATCTCTCTCTCCTTCCCTCTCTCAGTAATCTGCTGATATCTCTCTCTCCTTCCCTCTCTCAGTACTCTGATATCTCTCTCTCCTTCCCTCTCCCAGTACTCTGATCTCTCTCTCCTTCCCTCTCTCAGTACTCTGATATATCTCTCTCTCCTTCCCTCTCTCAGTACTCTGATATCTCTCTCTCCTTCCCTCTCTCAGTAATCTGCTGATATCTCTCTCTCCTTCCCTCTCTCAGTACTCTGATATCTCTCTCTCCTTCCCTCTCTCAGTACTCTGATATCTCTCTCTCCTTCCCTCTCTCAGTAATCTGCTGATATCTCTCTCTCTCCTTCCCTCTCTCAGTAATCTGCTGATATCTCTCTCTCCTTCCCTCTCTCAGTACTCTGATATCTCTCCCTCTTCTTCCCTCTCCCAGTACTCTGATATCAACTCAAAGGGCTTCATTGGCATGGGAAACATGTGAAATAGATAATAAACAAAAGTGAAATAATCAATCAAAAATGAACAGCTAACATTTCTCAGAGGTTTCAATACAGTGTCGTAACGAGGTGCAAATAGTTAAAGTACAAAAGGGAAAATAAATAAACATAAATATACGTTTTATTTACAATGGTGTCTGTTCTTCACTGGTTGCCCTTTTGTTGTGGCAACAGGTCACAAATTCACTAACTATAAGCATCAGCTGTCAGAGCAGCTTACCGATCACTGCATCTGTACACAGCCCATCTGTACACAGCCCATCTGTACACAGCCCATCTGTAAATAGCCCATCTGTACACAGCCCATCTGTACACAGCCCATCTGTACACAGCCCATCTGTACACAGCCCATCTGTACACAGCCCATCTGTAAACAGCCCATCTGTACACAGCCCATCTGTACACAGCCCATCTGTACACAGCCCATCTGTACACAGCCCATCTGTACACAGCCCATCTGTACACAGCCCACCTGTAAACAGCCCATCTGTACACAGCCCATCTGTACACAGCCCATCTGTACACAGCCCATCTGTACACAGCCCATCTGTAAACACCCCATCTGTAAACAGCCCATCTGTACACAGCCCACCTGTAAACAGCCCATCTGTACACAGCCCACCTGTAAACAGCCCATCTGTAAAAGGCCCATCTGTAAACAGCCCACCTGTAAACAGCCCATCTGTACACAGCCCACCTGTAAACAGCCCATCTGTAAAAGGCCCATCTGTAAACAGCCCATCTGTAAACAGCCCACCCAACTACCTCATCCCCACATCGTTATGTTTATTTACTCTTTTGCACCCCAGTATCTCTACTTGCACATCTATCACTCCAGTGTTAACGCTAAATTGTAATTATTTCGCCACTATGGCCTATTTATTGCCTTGCCTCCCTAATCTTATTACATTTGCACACACTGTACATGAAGTTTTCTATTGTGTTATTGACTGTATGTTTGTTTATCCCATGTGTAACTCTGTGTTGTTGTTTTTGTCGCACTGCTTTGCTTTATCTTGGCCAGGTGGCAGTTGTAAATAGTTGTAAATGAGAACTTGCTCTCAACTGGCCTACCTGGTTAAATAAAGCTGAAAAATATATATATATATTGCTGCTGTTTTGTCACATTGTAGTATTTCACCCAATCGCTCGCTCTCTCTCCTTCTTACTCTCTACTCCCTTATCTTCCTTTCCCTCTTTCCACATCCATTTCTTCTGCCTTTTCTCTTCTGTCGTCTCTTCCTCCTTTCTCTCCATCCCTCTCCACCTCCTCTCTCAGACAGAGCTGGCAGGGGCCAGTCCCCTTGGAGGGGGAGTGTGTTTGTGGAAACTGCCAAGACCCACACTACTATCATTCATGTAGTAAGATGACCGCAGGGCTATTTCTGATCAACTGAGACACACTTCCTTCTGACTGGCCCTGCTCTGTCTTCATCACTAGAGTGGTGACTGGCCCCGCTCTGACTTCATCACTATAGTGGTGACTGGCCCCGCTCTGTCTTCATCACTAGAGTGGTGACTGGCCCTGCTCTGTCTTCATCACTAGAGTGGTGACTGGCCCCGCTCTGACTTCATCACTATAGTGGTGACTGGCCCCGCTCTGTCTTCATCACTAGAGTGGTGACTGGCCTTGCTCTGCCTTCATCACTAGAGTGGTGACTGGCCCCGCTCTGTCTTCATCACTAGAGTGGTGACTGGCCCCGGTCTGCCTTCATCACTAGAGTGCTGACTGGCCCCGCTCTGCCTTCATCACTAGAGTGGTGACTGGCCCCGCTCTGCCTTCCCCACTATAGTGGTGACTGGCCCCGCTCTGTCTTCATCACTAGAGTGGTGACTGGCCCTGCTCTGCCTTCATCACTAGAGTGGTGACTGACCCCGCTCTGCCTTCATCACTAGAGTGGTGACTGGCCCCGCTCTGTCTTCATCACTAGAGTGGTGACTGGCCCTGCTCTGCCTTCATCACTAGAGTGGTGACTGGCCCCCGCTCTGCCTTCATCACTAGAGTGGTGACTGGCCCCTCCCTGTCTTCATCACTAGAGTGGTGACTGGCCCCTCTCTGTCTTCATCACTAGAGTGGTGACTGGCCCCGCTCTGCCTTCATCACAAGAGTGGTGACTGGCCCCCTCTCTGCCTTCATCACTAGAGTGGTAACTGGCACCGCTCTGCCTTCATCACTAGAGTGGTGACTGGCCCATCTCTGCCTTCATCACTAGAGTGGTGCAGGCCCCTCTCTGTCTTCATCACTAGAGTGGTGACTGGCCCTGCTCTGCCTTCATCACTAGAGTGGTGACTGGCCCCTCTCTTCCTTCATCACTAGAGTGGTGGCTGGCCCCTCCCTGTCTTCATCACTAGAGTGGTGGCTGGCCCCGCTCGGCCTTCATCACTAGAGTGGTGACTGGCCCCTCCCTGTCTTCATCACTAGAGTGGTGACTGGCCCCTCCCTGTCTTCATCACTAGAGTGGTGGCTGGCCCCGCTCGGCCTTCATCACTAGAATGGTGACTGGCCTCTCTCTGTCTTCATCACTAGAGTGGTAACTGGCCTCTCTCTGTTTTCATCACTAGAGTGGTAACTGGCCCCGCTCTGCCTTCATCACTAGTGTGGTGACTGGCCCCTCTCTGCCTTCATCACTAGAGTGGTGACTGGCCTCTCTCTGTCTTCATCACTAGAGTGGTGACTGGCCTCTCTCTGTCTTCATCACTAGAGTGGTAACTGGCCCCGCTCTGCCTTCATCACTAGTGTGGTGACTGGCCCCTCTCTGCCTTCATCACTAGAGTGGTGACTGGCCTCTCTGTCTTCATCACTAGAGTGGTGACTGGCCTCTCTCTGTCTTCATCACTAGAGTGGTGACTGGCCTCTCTCTGTCTTCATCACTAGAGTGGTGACTGGCCCTGCTCTGCCTTCATCACTAGAGTGGTGACTGGCCCCGCTCTGCCTTCATCACTAGTGGTGACTGGCCCCTCCCTATCTTCATCACTAGAGTGGTGACTGGCCCCTCTCTGCCTTCATCACTAGAGTGGTGACTGGCCTCTCTCTGTCTTCATCACTAGAGTGGTGACTGGCCTCTCTCTGTCTTCATCACTAGAGTGGTAACTGGCCCCGCTCTGCCTTCATCACTAGAGTGGTAACTGGCCCCGCTCTGCCTTCATCACTAGTGTGGTGACTGGCCCCTCTCTGCCTTCATCACTAGAGTGGTGACTGGCCTCTCTCTGTCTTCATCACTAGAGTGGTGACTGGCCTCTCTCTGTCTTCATCACTAGAGTGGTGACTGGCCTCTCTCTGTCTTCATCACTAGAGTGGTGACTGGCCCTGCTCTGCCTTCATCACTAGAGTGGTGACTGGCCCCGCTCTGCCTTCATCACTAGAGTGGTGACTGGCCCCTCCCTATCTTCATCACTAGAGTGGTGACTGGCCCCTCTCTGCCTTCATCACTAGAGTGGTGACTGGCCCCGCTCTGACTTCATCACTAGAGTGGTGACTGGCCCCTCCCTGTCTTCATCACTAGAGTGGTGGCTGGCCCCGCTCGGCTTTCATCACTAGAGTGGTGACTGGCCTCTCTCTGCCTTCATCACTAGAGTGGTGACTGGCCCCGCTCTGACTTCATCACTAGAGTGGTGACTGGCCCCTCCCTGTCTTCATCACTAGAGTGGTGGCTGGCCCCGCTCGGCCTTCATCACTAGAGTGGTGGCTGGCCCCGCACGGCCTTCATCACTAGAGTGGTGACTGGCCCCGCTCTGACTTCATCACTAGAGTGGTGACTGGCCCCGCTCGCACTTCATCACTAGAGTGGGGGTTGAGTATCTCTCTGTTCCAGTGATGTTACCATTCTAATAGTAGATCTCTGTAACTCTCCCATCGTTCTTCATTTCTCATCATCCAGGCTTTTACAACATTCAAACACTCTCTTCCTCTCTCTCTCTCCCTCCCTAGGGCGGAGTATCTCTTCCTTGCCCCCTTCCCCAGGAGGAGGCTGGCATCGGGGCGTCCTGATGCCAGGGCTCGTCTAGAGAGGGTGGACGCGGGACGCTCCGACATGCCCCACCCCCTTCCCTCTGCCGGGCCCCCTGATTGGCGGAGCCAGGGGAGGACCTCGCACACAACCAAACCAACCAGACCTGGTGAGTCGATCATAGAGACATGGGGGACACTAATAGGAATAGACGAGACGAGTAGAACCCAGAGCTTGAGAGATGAGATGAATAATTTCAAGTAAATGGCAAAGCGCATGTTACGACACACACACACACACACACACACACACAAAAGAGTGAGGAGAAATGCTAAGAAATGCTGAGGGATATCTAGAACAAGACCAACACTGAAGGGAGCAGCCGTAACAAGCCTGAACAGGAGGAATGTGTGTGTGTGTGTGTGTGTGTGTGTGTGTGTGTGTGTGTGTGTGTGTGTGTGTGTGTATATGTGTGTGTATATGTGTGTGTGTGTATATGTGTGTATGTGTTTGTATATATGTGTGTGTGTGTGTATATGTGTGTGTATATGCGTGTGTGTGTGTATATGTGTGTGTATATGCGTGTGTGTGTGTGTGTGTGTATATGTGTGTGCGTGTGTGCGTATATGTGTGTGTATATGTGTGTATGTGTTTGTGTGTGTATATGTATGTGTGTATGTGTTTGTGTGTGTATATGTGTGTGTGTATGTGTTTGTGTGTGTATGTGTTTGTGTGTGTATATGTGTGTGTGTATGTGTGTGTGTATGTGTGTGTGTGTGTGTATATGTGTGTGTGTGTGTGTGTGTGTGTGTTTGCCCAGCTGCTCCTACTGTTAGAGTGCCATGCATTGCACTGCCTCAGCAGGCACACACACTCTGAGGGCACTCTGCACGTTGTCCACACGTGGCTACTGCACTTACCCAGAGGGCTCTGGTCTAAAGTAGTGCACTATACAGGGAATAGGGCTCTGATCTATAGTAGTACACTATATAGGGAATAGGGTGCATTTGGGACACTTCCTAAGCTATGTCGTAGAAATATAGATGAATAAAAACAGAATTGGGACTTGTTTTTCATTGAATCAATATAACAGGCCCTAGATGGCCTGTAGCTGTGTGGTGTCTTTACCACTGTCTCCTCTAGACCAGACTGCTGCCTTTACCACTGTCTCCTCTAGACCAGACTGCTGCTGCCTTTACCACTGTCTCCTCTAGACCAGACTGCTGCCTTTACCACTGTCTCCTCTAGACCAGACTGCTATTGCCTTTACCACTGTCTCCTCTAGACCAGACTGCTGCTGCCTTTACCACTGTCTCCTCTAGACCAGACTGCTGCCTTTACCTTTACCACTGTCTCCTCTAGACCAGACTGCTGCTGCCTTTACCACGGTCTCCTCTAGACCAGACTGCTGCTGCCTTTACCACGGTCTCCTCTAGACCAGACTGCTGCTGCCTTTACCACGGTCTCCTCTAGACCAGACTGCTGCTGCCTTTACCACTGTCTCCTCTAGACCAGACTGCTGCCTTTACCTTTACCACGGTCTCCTCTAGACCAGACTGCTGCTGCCTTTACCACTGTCTCCTCTAGACCAGACTGCTGCTGCCTTTACCACTGTCTCCTCTAGACCAGACTGCTGCTGCCTTTACCACGGTCTCCTCTAGACCAGACTGCTGCTGCCTTTACCACGGTCTCCTCTAGACCAGACTGCTGCTGCCTTTACCACTGTCTCCTCTAGACCAGACTGCTGCCTTTACCTTTACCACGGTCTCCTCTAGACCAGACTGCTGCTGCCTTTACCACTGTCTCCTCTAGACCAGGCTGCTGCCTTTACCACTGTCTCCTCTAGACCAGACTGCTGCTGCCTTTACACTGTCTTTGGACACTGTGCTATCTAACCTCCAAACAAGCTTCAATGCCATACAACACTCCTTCCGTGGCCTCCAACTGCTCTTAAACGCTAGTAAGACCAAATGCATGCTTTTCAACCGGTCGCTGCCTGCACCTGCATGCCCGACTAGCATCACCACCCTGGATGGTTCCGACCTAGAATATGTGGACGTCTATAAGTACCTAGGTGTCTGGCTAGACTGCAAACTCTCCTTCCAGACTCATATCAAACATCTCCAATCGAAAATCAAATCAAGAGTCGGCTTTCTATTCCGCAACAAAGCCTCCTTCACTCAAGCCGCCAAGCTTACCCTAGTAAAACTGACTATCCTACCGATCCTCGACTTCGGCGATGTCATCTACAAAATGGCTTCCAACACTCTACTCAGCAAACTGGATGCAGTCTATCACAGTGCCATCCGTTTTGTCACTAAAGCACCTTATACTACCCACCACTGCGACTTGTATGCTCTAGTCGGCTGGCCCTTGCTACATATTCGTCGCCAGACCCACTGGCTCCAGGTCATCTACAAGTCTATGCTAGGTAAAGCTCCGCCTTATCTCAGCTCACTGGTCACGATGGCAACACCCATCCGTAGCACGCGCTCCAGCAGGTGTATCTCACTGATCATCCCTAAAGCCAACACCTCATTTGGCCGCCTTTCGTTCCAGTACTCTGCTGCCTGTGACTGGAACGAATTGCAAAAATCGCTGAAGTTGGAGACTTTTATCTCCCTCACCAACTTCAAACATCAGCTATCTGAGCAGCTAACCGATCGCTGCAGCTGTACATAGTCTATTGGTAAATAGCCCACCCTTTTCACCTACCTCATCCCCGTACTGTTTCTATTTATTTACTTTTCTGCTCTTCTGCACACCAATATCTCTACCTGTACATGACCATCTGATCTTTTATCACTCCAGTGTTAATCTGCAAAATTGTAATTATTTGCCTACCTCCTCATGCCTTTTGCACACATTGTATATAGACCCCCCCTTCGTTTTCTACTGTGTTATTGACTTGTTAATTGTTTACTCCATGTGTAACTCTTTGTTGTATGCTCACACTGCTATGCTTTATCTTGGCCAGGTCGCAGTTGCAAATGAGAACTTGTTCTCAACTAGCCTACCTGGTTAAATAAAGGTGTTCTCAACTAGCCTACCTGGTTAAATAAAGGTGTTCTCAACTAGCCTACCTGGTTAAATAAAGGTGTTCTCAACTAGCCTACCTGGTTAAATAAAGGTGTTCTCAACTAGCCTACCTGGTTAAATAAAGGTGAAATAAAAAAAACTAAAAAAAAAACTGTCTCCTCTAGACCAGATTGCTGCTGCCTTTACCTTTACCACTGTCTCCTCTAGACCAGACTGCTGCTGCCTTTACCTTTACCACTGTCTCCTCTAGACCAGACTGCTGCTGCCTTTACCTTTACCACTGTCTCCTCTAGACCAGACTGCTGCTGCCTTTACCTTTACCACTGTCTCCTCTAGACCAGACTGCTGCTGCCTTTACCTTTACCACTGTCTCCTCTAGACCAGACTGCTGCTGCCTTTACCTTTACCACTGTCTCCTCTAGACCAGACTGCTGCTGCCTTTACCTTTACCACTGTCTCCTCTAGACCAGATTGCTGCTGCCTTTACCTTTACCACTGTCTCCTCTAGACCAGATTGCTGCTGCCTTTACCTTTACCACTGTCTCCTCTAGACCAGACTGCTGCTGCCTTTACCACTGTCTCCTCTAGACCAGACTGCTGCTGCCTTTACCACGGTCTCCTCTAGACCAGACTGCTGCTGCCTTTACCACTGTCTCCTCTAGACCAGATTGCTGCCTTTACATTTACCACAACAGGATGTGATCTAGTCCACGAGGAGTTAATAGGTTCTAGTGTTACAACAGGATGTGATCTAGTCCACGACGAGTTAACAGGTTCTAGTGTTAAAACAGGATGTGATCTAGTCCACGAGGAGTTAATAGGTTCTAGTGTTACAACAGGATGTGATCTAGTCCACGAGGAGTTAATAGGTTCTAGTGTTACAACAGGATGTGATCTAGTCCACGAGGAATTAATAGGTTCTAGTGTTACAACAGGATGTGATCTAGTCCACGACGAGTTAACAGGTTCTAGTGTTACAACAGGATGTGATCTAGTCCACGAGGAGTTAATAGGTTCTAGTGTTACAACAGGATGTGATCTAGTCCACGACGAGTTAACAGGTTCTAGTGTTACAACAGGATGTGATCTAGTCCACGAGGAGTTAACAGGTTCAGATGTTACAACAGGATGTGATCTAGTCCACGAGGAGTTAACATGTTCTAGTGTTACAACAGGATGTGATCTAGTCCACGAGGAGTTAACAGGTTCTAGTGCTACAACAGGATGTGATCTAGTCCACGGGGAGTTAACAGGTTCTAGTGATACAACAGGATGTGATCTAGTCCACGGGGAGTTAACAGGTTCTAGTGATATGGTCAGAGATATAGAACAGATCAGAGAGACGTGGTTTAGAACACAGTGGTTTAGGGTTGACCTGTACCATACGGTCAGACAGAGAGATGTAGAAGACAGTGGTTTAGGGTTGACCTGTACCATACGGTCAGACAGAGAGATGTAGAACACAGTGGTTTAGGGTTGACCTGTACCATACGGTCAGACAGAGAGATGTAGAACACAGTGGTTTAGGGTTGACCTGTACCATACGGTCAGACAGAGAGGGGTTTAGGGTTGACCTGTACCATACGGTCAGACAGAGAGATGTAGAACACAGTGGTTTAGGGTTGACCTGTACCATACGGTCAGACAGAGAGGGGTTTAGGGTTGACCTGTACCATACGGTCAGACAGAGAGATGTAGAAGACAGTGGTTTAGGGTTGACCTGTACCATACGGTCAGACAGAGAGATGTAGAACACAGTGGTTTAGGGTTGACCTGTACCATACGGTCAGACAGAGAGATGTAGAAGACAGTGGTTTAGGGTTGACCTGTGCCATATGGTCAGACAGAGAGATGTAGAACACAGTGGTTTAGGGTTGACCTGTGCCATACGGTCAGACAGAGAGATGTAGAACACAGAACCAATCCATTAGATATGCCAATAAAGAGCAGAGGCTATGTAATATGGTGGAATATATACATATATACACAGCGTATATATAACCAGCCTGACAACATGATTAAAAACACATCCACAGTAGACCAGCGAGTATTTTAAAAAACGCTGTTTGGAGAATTTAATATTTCAAGATGCATTCTTTGTTTTTAATCAAAAATGCCATTCTCTGCCAAAAACCATTTCCACGCACGCACGCACACACACACACACATACACACACATCTGAGAGCACCGGAGAGAATAGAAATCCCTGTCTCAATTCGGGTGGCATGGCAACGGATAAGGCGTAGATTACAGTTTGTATTTATTATGGATCCCCATTAGTTCCTGCCAAGACAGCAGCTACTCTTCCTGGGGTTTATTATGGATCCTCATTAGTTCCTGTCAAGACAGCAGCTACTCTTCCTGGGGTTTATTATGGATCCTCATTAGTTCCTGTCAAGACAGCAGCTACTCTTCCTGGGGTTTATTATGGATCCCCATTAGTTCCTGTCAAGACAGCAGCTACTCTTCCTGGGGTTTATTATGGATCCTCATTAGTTCCTGCCAAGGCAGCAGCTACTCTTCCTGGGGTTTATTATGGATCCCCATTAGTTCCTGTCAAGACAGCAGCTACTCTTCCTGGGGTTTATTATGGATCCACATTAGTTCCTGTCAAGGCAGCAGCTACTCTTCCTGGGATTTATTATGGATCCCCATTAGTTCCTGTCAAGACAGCAGCTACTCTTCCTGGGGTTTATTATGGATCCTCATTAGTTCCTGCCAAGGCAGCAGCTACTCTTCCTGGGGTTTATTATGGATCCCCATTAGTTCCTGTCAAGACAGCAGCTACTCTTCCTGGGGTTTATTATGGATCCCCATTAGTTCCTGTCAAGACAGCAGCTACTCTTCCTGGGGTTTATTATGGATCCTCATTAGTTCCTGTCAAGACAGCAGCTACTCTTCCTGGGGTTTATTATGGATCCCCATTAGTTCCTGTCAAGACAGCAGCTACTCTTCCTGGGGTTTATTATGGATCCCCATTAGTTCCTGTCAAGACAGCAGCTACTCTTCCTGGGGTCCAGCAAAATTACAGCAGTTTTTACCATTTTAAAAACATTACAACACACTGTGTTCCCTCAGGCCTCTACTCCACCACCACCACCACATATCTACAGTACTAAATCCATGTGTACGTGTGTGTATAGTGTGTATGTTATCATGTGTGTGTGTGTGTAGTGTGTATGTTATCATGTGTGTGTGTGTGTATAGTGTGTATGTTATCATGTGTGTGTGTATAGTGTGTATGTTATCATGTGTGTGTGTGTGTCTAGTGTGGATGTTATCATGTGTGTGTGTGTGTATAGTGTGTATGTTATCATGTGTGTGTGTGTGTATAGTGTGTATGTTATCATGTGTGTGTGTGTGTATAGTGTGTATGTTATCATGTGTGTGTGTGTAGTGTGTATGTTATCATGTGTGTGTGTATAGTGTGTATGTTATCATGTGTGTGTGTATAGTGTGTATGTTATCATGTGTGTGTATAGTGTGTATGTTATCATGTGTGTGTCTAGTGTGTATGTTATCATGTGTGTGTGTGTGTGTCTAGTGTGTATGTTATCATGTGTGTGTGTGTGTATAGTGTGTATGTTATCATGTGTGTGTGTGTGTATAGTGTGTATGTTATCATGTGTGTGTGTGTGTATAGTGTGTATGTTATCATGTGTGTGTGTATATAGTGTGTATGTTATCATGTGTGTGTGTATAGTGTGTATGTTATCATGTGTGTGTGTATAGTGTGTATGTTATCATGTGTGTGTGTATGTTATCATGTGTGTGTGTGTATAGTGTGTATGTTATCATGTGTGTGTGTGTATAGTGTGTATGTTATCATGTGTGATGTGTGTATAGTGTGTATGTTATCATGTGTGTGTATATAGTGTGTATGTTATCATGTGTGTGTGTGTATAGTGTGTATGCTATCATGTGTGTGTGTGTATAGTGTGTATGTTATCATGTGTGTGTGTTTATAGTGTGTATGTTATCATGTGTGTGTGTGTGTGTATAGTGTGTATGTTATCATGTGTGTGTGTATAGTGTGTATGTTATCATGTGTGTGTGTGTGTATAGTGTGTATGTTATCATGTGTGTGTGTGGGTGTGTGTGTGTGTATGTTATCATGTGTGTGTGTGTATAGTGTGTATGTTATCATGTGTGTGTGTGTATAGTGTGTATGTTATCATGTGTGTGTGTGTATAATGTGTATGTTATCATGTGTGTGTGTGTATAGTGTGTATGTTATCATGTGTGTGTGTGTGTATAGTGTGTATGTTATCATGTGTGTGTGTGTATAGTGTGTATGTTATCATGTGTGTGTGTGTATAGTGTGTATGTTATCATGTGTGTGTGTGTATAGTGTGTATGTTATCATGTGTGTGTGTGTGTAGTGTGTATGTTATCATGTGTGTGTGTGTGTGTATAGTGTGTATGTTATCATGTGTGTGTGTGTGTATAGTGTGTATGTTATCATGTGTGTGTGTGTATAGTGTGTATGTTATCATGTGTGTGTGTGTGTATAGTGTGTATGTTATCATGTGTGTGTGTGTATAGTGTGTATGTTATCATGTATGTGTGTGTATAGTGTGTATGGTTATCATGTGTGTGTGTGTATAGTGTGTATGTTATCATGTGTGTGTGTGTGTAGTGTGTATGTTATCATGTGTGTGTGTGTGTATAGTGTGTATGTTATCATGTGTGTGTGTGTGTATAGTGTGTATGTTATCATGTGTGTGTGTGTATAGTGTGTATGTTATCATGTGTGTGTGTGTGTAGTGTGTATGTTATCATGTGTGTGTGTGTGTAGTGTGTATGTTATCATGTGTGTGTGTGTTATAGTGTGTTATGTTATCATGTGTGTGTGTGTGTATAGTGTGTATGTTATCATGTGTGTGTGTGTAGTGTGTATGTTATCATGTGTGTGTGTGTAGTGTGTATGTTATCATGTGTGTGTGTGTATAGTGTGTATGTTATCATGTTTGTGTGTGTGTGTAAGTGTGTATGTTATTCATGTGTGTGTGTGTAGTGTGGTATGTTATCATGTGTGTGTGTGTATAGTGTGTTATGTTATCATGTGTGTGTGTGTAGTGTGTAATGTTATCATGTGTGTGTGTTGTAGTGTGTATGTTATCATGTGGTGTGTGTAGTGTGTATGTTATCATGTGTGTGTGTATAGTGTGTATATTATCATGTGTGTGTGTGGTATAGTGTGTATGTTATCATGTGTGTGTGTATAGTGTGTATGTTATCATGTGTGGTGTATAGTGTTGTTATCATGTGATGTGTGTGTATAGTGTGTATGTTATCATGTGTGTGTGTGTATGTGTGTATGTTATCATGTGTGTGTGTGTAGTGTGTATGTTATCATGTGTGTGTGTATAGTGTGTATGTTATCATGTGTGTGTTGTATAGTGTGTAGTTATCATGTGTGGTGTGTATAGTGTGTATGTTATCATGTGTGTGTGGTATAGTGTGTATGTTATCATGTGTGTGTGTGTATAGTGTGTATGTTATCATGTGTGTGTGTGTTATAGTGTGTATGTTATCATGTGTGTGTGGTATAGTGTGTATGTTATCATGTGTGTGGTGTGTATAGTGTGTATGTTATCATGTGTGTGTGTGTATAGTGTGTATGTTTATCATGTGTGTGTGTGTATAGTGTGTATGCTATCATGTGTGTGTGTGTATAGTGTGATGTTATCATGTGTGTGTGTGGTGTATAGTGGTGTATGTTATCATGTGTGTGTGTGATAGTGGTATTTATCATGTGTGTGTTATATTGTATGTAATCATGTGTGTGTGTGATAGTGGTGTATGTTATCATGTGTGTGTGTGTAGTGGTGTATTTATCATGTGTGTGTGTGTATAGTGTGGTATGTTATCATGTGTGTGTGTGTATAGTGTGTATGTTATCATGTGTTGTGTGTGTGTATATAGTGTGTATGTTATCATGTGTGTGTGTGTATAGTTGTGTATGTTATCATGTGTTGTGTGTGTATAGTGTGTATGTTATCATGTGGTGTGTGTGTATAGTTGTGTATGTTATCATGTGTGTGTGTGTATAGTGTGTATGTTATCATGTGTGTGTGTATAGTGTTGTATGTTATCATGTGTGTGTGTGTATAGTGTGTATGTTATCATGTGTGTGTGTGTGTATAGTGTGTATGTTATCATGTGTGGTGTTATCCCCGCTGTTCCATAATAGTTTTTTTATAACATTTTTAAAATCTAATTTGACGGCTTTTATCATTTACTTGATGTGGAATAGAGTTTGTGTGTTTTAATGTAGACAGTACGTCAAGGCCACCCCCTCTACAATTACTCACTGACACTGGCTAGTCTGGTTGATAAAAACATTTTGGATTACAATCACTACCTTGTACCAGATCCCTGTTTTCTATATGCCCTGGTCAACAGTAGTGCACTATTAAGGGAACAGGGTGCGATTTTGGACGAATCACATAATGATTGGGAGCAGAATCACGAGCTACTTCAGTAGCACCCTCCTCCTATCTAACGAGTCTCCAAGAGGGCTTCTCTCTCTCTCTCTGTCTCTCTCTGTCTCTCTCTGTCTCTCTCTGTCTCTCTCTGTCTCTCTCTGTCTCTCTCTGTCTCTCTCTCTGTCTCTCTCTCTGTCTCTCTCTCTGTCTCTCTCTCTGTCTCTCTCTCTGTCTCTCTCTCTGTCTCTCTCTCTGTCTCTCTCTCTGTCTCTCTCTCTGTCTCTCTCTCTGTCTCTCTCTCTGTCTCTCTCTCTGTCTCTCTCTGTCTCTCTCTGCCTCTCTCTGCCTCTCTCTGCCTCTCTCTGCCTCTCTCTGCCTCTCTCTGCCTCTCTCTGCCTCTCTCTGCCTCTCTCTGCCTCTCTCTAAACTCTGAGGTGCTTCTCTGATCTCTTCTTCTAATCCTGTGTCTCACCACTCTGACACACTGTAAACATGCTGGACAAATTATATCCACACACACCACTCTGACACACTGTAAACATGCTGGACACACACACCCCTCTGACACCCTGTACACATGCTGGACTATCTATCTCTCAGGTCTACAACACCTCAACAGAAGGGTACCGCAGGCTGAGTTAGCAGCAGGAATCCTCTCTCTCTCAGGTCTACAACACATCAACAGAACAGCTACAGACAGCTTTTCCTTCACAGTGTCAGGAGCACACAGAGCAGGAGACCCATTTCAAACACAAGGCAGAAGAAAGAGGGAGTGAGGGAGAGAAAAGAAGGAGAGGGGAGCGAGGGATGCTGGGAGTGAAGGAGGAGAGAGGCTGAAAACAAAGCAGGATATGTGGCGCGCGCCACCCGGTGACTGTCATCAGTGTGTCAGGAGCTCTTTAGCGATTCTCTTATCCACACACACACACACACACACACACACACACACACACACACACACACACACACACACACACACACACACACACACACACACACACACACACACACACACACACACACACACACACACACACACACACACACACACACACACACACACCCCTCCACATGTGATTTAGTGTCTTTATTCACCATGAATGAAGCCTGTATCCCTTCTCCTCAGTCTGTGCTGCTACATCTCTGAACATGCTGTCAAGATGGGGGGGGTTAGTGACACGGCTACCTTAGAATGACAACGGAATGGAAGATGTGGGGCGGTGGGGTGGAATTTAATTATCAAGGTCAATGGAGGCGTCCATCTTGTGTCCTTAGCACAGTTCTTGAAAGAGTGTCAACACCAGAGAGTGTTAATAACATAGAGTGTGTCAACACCAGAGAGTGTTAATAACATAGAGAGTGTCAACACCAGAGAGGGTTAATAACATAGAGAGTGTCAACACCAGAGAGTGTTAATAACATAGAGAGTGTCAACACCAGAGAGTGTTAATAACATAGAGAGTGTCAACACCAGAGAGTGTTAATAACATAGAGAGTGTCAACACCAGAGAGGGTTAATAACATAGAGAGTGTCAACACCAGAGAGTGTTCATAACATAGAGAGTGTCAACACCAGAGAGTGTTAATAACATAGAGTGTTAATAACATAGAGTATCAACACAAGCTGTGACATGGATAACCAAGAAGCATATTGGCAACGTAAAAAGCTCCCTGATTGCTAGAACATTCCATTCCCTCAACAACAAAGAGGGAGGACATCTTTACGTGAGGGCCGATCATAAAGAGGACGTTCAGACTGGGATCATACAGATGGCTGGACAGAGGAAATCATACGAGCATTCAGGACGGAGGACATAAGAGTCATCTGTGTGAAATATGTCCCACCGGGTCTGGACAAAGACCAAGACTTAACTTACTGTGTGTCTGTGTGTGTGTGTGTCTGTGTTTGTGTCTGTCTGTGTGTTCGTGTGTGGTGTGTGTGTCTGTGTGTGTGTCTGTGTGTGTGTTCGTGTGTGTGTCTGTGTGTGTGTCTGTGTGTGTGTCTGTGTGTGTGTCTGTGTGTGTGTTCGTGTGTGTGTCTGTGTGTGTGTCTGTGTGTGTGTTCGTGTGTGTGTCTGTGTGTGTGTCTGTGTGTGTGTTCGTGTGTGTGTGTGTCTGTGTGTGTGTCTGTGTGTGTGTTCGTGTGTGTGTGTGTGTGTGTGTGTGTGTCAGTGCTTCAGCCCCAGCCTGAGAGCCTGTAGCTCTGACAGACTTATCTCCCCTCTCCAGGGGCTCGCATCCCAAATGGCAGCCTATTCCCTTTATAGTGCACTACTTTTGACCAAGGTCCATTGTGATGGTTGTGCCATTTGGGACACAGACCTCACTCCAGCCAGTCCTATTGGTCCTGAGACAAACTGCAGCCGTCACAGACAGTAAACATTATATCAGTGATGCATTCTGTTTAACCCTTTAGAAACTGACCTCTATTCATCCAGGAAGTTGGTTTTCTTCTACATTATGTTTTTGTCGTCCGCCTCCCTTCAACACTTTGGTACCAAGTTGGGGAATACAGAATCTCTCTCTCCTTACTGATGCAACATATTTAAAATGATGATGTCACCGTTTCTCCTCAAGGCACCACTCATTACCACGGGAACCAGTCCCATGGAGATGAGAGGTGTTTTGAGGAGAAATGATTCACACAGTTCTTCTGAGAATCACTTTTACTGATTATATCAATTATATTAGCATCCTGTTACTGTCTCAGTCTGTGCAGTCAGAGAGACTTCTGATGATGCTGTCGTTATTATAGAGATGAGCTGCTGCTACTGCTGTGTGTGTTCGTGTGTGTGTTCGTGTGTCTACTTCTCACAGCATCACTCCAAACCTCATCATAGAACATTACAGGGAGGAGAGCGAGCGAGCGAGCGAAGAGAGAGAGAGAGAGAGAGAGAGAGAGAGAGAGAGAGAGAGAGAGAGAGAGAGAGAGAGAGAGAGAAGAGAGAGAGAGAGAGAGAGAGAGAGAGAGGAGAGAGAGAGAGAGAGAGAGAGAGAGAGAGAGAGAGAGAGAGAGAGAGAGAGAGAGAGAGAGAGAGAGAGAGAGAGAGAGAGAGAGAGAGAGAGAGTGATGTGTCAGAGAGAAATAGAGTGAGAAATAGAGCGTGAGAAATCCAAGCAGCCCTAGAAGCTACAGCTCTTCACATATCAATTACAGAGTTGGGGAGCTGCTCTCATCTGCTTCTGCCTCTTCTCCTCCTCTCTTCAGCCTCTCCTCTCATCCTCCTCTCCTCTCCTCTGCCTCTCCTCTGTTCTCCTCTTCTCATCTGCCTCTCCTCTCCTGTGTACCATCACCATCACAGTACTAGCAGTGGTACCACCTCTAAACCCACACAGTCAGAAGGCTGCATCACGGTGTATCACAGCAGTGGTACCACCTCTAAACCCACACAGTCAGAAGGCTGCATCACGGTGTATCACAGCAGTGGTACCACCTCTAAACCCACACAGTCAGAAGGCTGCATCACGGTGTATCACAGCAGTGGTACCACCTCTAAACCCACACAGTCAGAAGGCTGCATCACGGTGTATCACAGCAGTGGTACCACCTCTAAACCCACACAGTCAGAAGGCTGCATCACGGTGTATCACAGCAGTGGTACCACCTCTAAACCCACACAGTCAGAAGGCTGCATCACGGTGTATCACAGCAGTGGGTTGTCATGCTGAAGGAAGAACAAGTAGGACAAACGGAGCTGCTGGGAGCTGATACACACCTTGCTGTTCAGATCATTATCGTTTACAGCTGTTGACTTATCAGCACGGTACAGAACAGGGCTGTGTGTTAAGATGTCTTACCTGGCTGTATAATATATAAATGGAAGGACGGACGTCCATTTATATATTACTACTTGTTCTTCCAGACAGACAGACAGACAGAGAGAGAGAGACAGAGACAAACAGAGACAGACAGACAGACATAGAGAGAGACAGAGACAAACAGAGACAGACAGACAGACAGACAGACAGACAGACAGACAGACAGACAGACAGACAGACAGACAGACAGACAGACAGACAGAGAGAGACAGAGACAAACAGAGACAGAGAGACAGACAGACAGAGAGACAGACAGACAGAGAGAGAGAAACAGACAGACATAGAGAGAGACAGACAGACAAACAGACAGACAGACATAGAGAGAGACAGACAACGGCACTCAGGAAGAATGCCAGCTGGGTGCTGGATGGAAAGCTTTGACCTCTCTGAGGTCCTTCTCTAAGTGTTCTAGCAGTGTTCATGTTTCTAAGAGCTGGGATAGGTTCCTCTGTGTGAACCCATCATCCGGCAACAGAAGGCTCAGGTAACAGAAAGGAGATCAGCCTCTCTATCAGGGACAACTGGCGTCCTTTGACATGTTGTATTACGGTATCAATGTCCCTCATGCCTAATTCACACTATAGGGCCACACCAAACCAAGCTGAGCCATAGAACTTCTAAACAACACTGCTACATTAGGAACACCTGCTCTCTCCATGACGGAGACTGACCAGGTGAATCCAGGTGAAATCTATGATCCCTTATTGATGTCAATCAGTGTAGATGAATGGGAGGAGACCGGTTAAAGAAGGACTTTTAAGCCTTGAGACATGTATTGTGTATGTGTCCATTCAGAGGGTGAATGGTCAAGACAAATTATGTAAGTGTCTTTGAACAGGGTCTGGTAGTAGGTGCCAGGCGCACCGGTTTGTGTCAAGAACTGCAACGCTGCTGGGTTTTCCTCGCTCAACAGTTTCCCGTGGGTATCAAGAATGGTCCACCACCCAAAGGACATCCAGCCAACTTCACACAACTATAGGAAGTGTTGGAGTCAACATTTAACCTTAATATAACTAGGCAAGTCAGTTAAGAACAAATTCTAATTTACAATGATGGCCTACCAAAAGGCCTCCTGCAGGGACGGGGGCTGGGATTACAAACACTAATGTAGGGCAGAACACACATCACGACAAGAGAGACCACAACACTACATAAAGAGAGACCACAACACTACATAAAGAGAGACCACAACACTACATAAAGAGAGACCACAACACTACATAAAGAGAGACCACAACACTACATAAAGAGAGACCACAACACTACATAAAGAGAGACCTAAGACAACAACATAGCATGGCAGCAACACATGACAACATAGCATGGTAGCAACACATGACAACATAGCATGGCAGCAACACATGACAACAACATGGCAGCAACACATGACAACAACATGGTAGCAACACATGACAACAACATGGTAGCAACACATGACAACAACATGGTAGCAACACATGACAACAACATGGCAGCAACACATGACAACAACATGGTAGCAACACATGACAACATAGCATGGTAGCAACACATGACAACATAGCATGGTAGCAACACATGACAACAACATGGCAGCAACACATGACAGCATAGCATGGTAGCAACACATGACAACATAGCATGGCAGCAACACATGACAACAACATGGCAGCAACACATGACAACAACATGGCAGCAACACATGACAACAACAAGGCAGAAACACATGACAACAACATGGCAGAAACACATGACAACAACATGGCAGCAACACAACATGACAACAACATGGCAGCAACACCACATGACAACAACATGGCAGCAACACATGACAACAACATGGCAGCAACACATGACAACAACATGGCAGCAACACATGACAACAACATGGTATCAACACATGACAACAACATGGTATCAACACATGACAACAACATGGCAGCAACACATGACAACAACATGGCAGCAACACCACATGACAACAACATGGTAGCAACACAACATGATAACAACAGGGTAGCAACAACACATGACAACAACAGGGTAGCATTTTAACAGTCTGATGGCCTGGAGACAGAACTGTTTTTCAGTCTCTCTGTTCGAGCTTTGATGCACCTCACTGTCTCCTCCTCCTAGATGGTAGTGGGGTGAACAGGCCGTGGCTCGTGTGGCTCGACCCAATAAAAGGGATCCAGATGTTGTTATCCTTCTCAGAGTTTAATGTCATGCAAATGGAGTTAAAGAGGCTTCCGAGGCGTTCTGTGCTTTTTGAAGCAAAGCGTTTAAGGAGCTAAAATAAGCTTCCATCTTTTGACTCATAAACATCTCATAAATACTGAATCAAAACCTAAGTAGAGGAGAGCCAGTGAAAAACATGTCTCCGAGACCTCCATGGTCTACGGCATCATTACAAATACCTCTCCTCCTCGCCAGGGGAGACTAGCTAACAGTTGAACACTGCAAACAACGGCGGAAGTTTCTGCAGTCTTAAAAAAACTTAAAACATTTCCCTCAAATAATTTAAGAGCTGCAAGGCAGTTTCTCCACAGTCAAACACACATCTCACTTCCTGTGGAAGCCCCAGTGTTCGATCTCAGACTGGGTTAGAGGGTTGCATTCACATTACATCAGATAAAGAACGATAACAGCTGGTTAACATGAAGATGATAATATCTACCAGACAGCCTAGTTTAGATGAAAATGATGATGAAGATGAAGATGATGAAGATGACAATGCTAATAAAAATGGTGAAGATGATTATAATGGTGGTTATCATGGTGATGAAAATGATGCTGAAGATGATGATGAAGATGAAGATGATGGTGAGGATGAAGATGCTGGTGATGATGATGATGATGATGATGATGATGATGATGATGATGATGATGAAAATGGTGATGAAGATGGTGATGAATATGATGGTGAGGATGAAGATGATGAAGAGGATGCTGAAGATGATGATGAAGATGGGTGGGTGATATACCATTTATATACTGTTTATATTTATACCGGGGTATTTGGAAATGCCACTGCTTATAACTAACTATAAGTTGAGTATAACTATGTGTCAAATAAATGATATGCAGCTCAGGGCTCCAGCGATGCATTTGGTCTAGATGTCAAGATCAAACTTCTTGGTTACAGCAGAGATATTCAACCCCCTCCTGGATCAAGATCCCTGTTGTTTAAATATTTTTGTGCATCAATAATTTGTGTACTATTTTTTTGTTGTGTTTAATTTTTTTACAGTGCCCCTTGTGTGCACTTCCGGTAATACCGTATATACCAACTCTCTGTAGTTCACCCCTTCTAGTGCTCTCTCTGGGTCCCTCCCTGTAGTACACCCCTTCTAGTGCTCTCTCTGGGTCCCTCCCTGTAGTTCACCCCTTCTAGTGCTCTCTCTGGGTCCCTCCCTGTAGTTCACCCCTTCTAGTGCTCTCTCTGGGTCCCTCCCTGTAGTTCACCCCTTCTAGTGCTCTCTTTGGGTCCCTCCCTGTAGTTTACGTCAGTCCTTCTAATGCTCTCTCTGGGTCCCTCCCTGTAGTTCACCCCTTCTAGTGCTGTCTCTGGGTCCCTCCCTGTAGTTCACGTCAGTCCTTCTAATGCTCTCTCTGGGTCCCTCCCTGTAGTTCACCACTTCTAGTGCTCTCTCTGGGACCCTCCCTGTAGTTCACCCCTTCTAGTGCTCTCTCTGGGACCCTCCCTGTAGTTCACCCCTTCTAGTGCTCTCTCTGGGACCCTCCCTGTAGTTCACATCAGTCCTTCTAGTGCTCTCTCTGGGAACCTCCCTGTAGTTCACCCCTTCTAGTGCTCTCTCTGGGACCCTCCCTGTAGTTCACCCCTTCTAGTGCCCTCTCTGGGTCCCTCCTTGTAGTTCACCCCTTCTAGTGCTCTCTCTGGGACCCTCCCTGTAGTTCACATCAGTCCTTCTAGTGCTCTCTCTGGGACCCTCCCTGTAGTTCACCCCTTCTAGTGCTCTCTCTGGGTCCCTCCCTGTAGTTCACCCCTTCTAGTGCTCTCTCTGGGACCCTCCCTGTAGTTCACACCTTCTAGTGCTCTCTCTGGGTCCCTCCCTGTAGTTCACCCCTTCTAGTGCTCTCTCTGGGACCCTCCCTGTAGTTCACCCCTTCTAGTGCTCTCTCTGGGTCCCTCCCTGTAGTTCACCCCTTCTAGTGCTCTCTCTGGGTCCCTCCCTGTAGTTCACATCAGTCCTTCTAGTGCTCTCTCTGGGTCCCTCCCTGTAGTTCACACCTTCTAGTGCTCTCTCTGGGTCCCTCCCTGTAGTTCACACCTTCTAGTGCTCTCTCTGGGTCCCTCCCTGTAGTTCACATCAGTCCTTCTAGTGCTCTCTCTGGGTCCCTCCCTGTAGTTCACACCTTCTAGTGCTCTCTCTGGGTCCCTCCCTGTAGTTCACACCTTCTAGTGCTCTCTCTGGGTCCCTCCCTGTAGTTCACGTCAGTCCTTCTAGTGCTCTCTCTGGGACCCTCCCTGTAGTTCACCCCTTCTAGTGCACTCTCTGGGTCCCTCCCTGTAGTTCACCCCTTCTAGTGCTCTCTCTGGATCCCTCTCTGTAATTCATCCCTTCTAGTGCTCTCTCTGGGACCCTCCCTGTAGTTCACCCCTTCTAGTGCTCTCTCTGGGTCCCTCCCTGTAGTTCACACCTTCTAGTGCTCTCTCTGGGTCCCTCCCTGTAGTTCACCCCTTCTAGTGCTCTCTCTGGGACCCTCCCTGTAGTACACCCCTTCTAGTGCTCTCTCTGGGACCCTCCCTGTAGTTCACCCCTTCTAGTGCTCTCTCTGGGACCCTCCCTGTAGTTCACACCTTCTAGTGCTCTCTCTGGGTCCCTCCCTGTAGTTCACACCTTCTAGTGCTCTCTCTGGGTCCCTCCCTGTAGTTCACCCCTTCTAGTGCTCTCTCTGGGACCCTCCCTGTAGTACACCCCTTCTAGTGCTCTCTCTGGGACCCTCCCTGTAGTTCACCCCTTCTAGTGCTCTCTCTGGGTCCCTCCCTGTAGTTCATGTCATTCCTTCTAGTGCTCTCTCTGGGACCCTCCCTGTAGTTCATGTCATTCCTTCTAGTGCTCTCTCTGGGACCCTCCCTGTAGTTCATGTCATTCCTTCTAGTGCTCTCTCTGGGTCCCTCCCTGTAGTTCATGTCATTCCTTCTAGTGCCCTCTCTGGGTCCCTCCTTGTAGTTCACCCCTTCTAGTGCTCTCTCTGGGTCCCTCCTTGTAGTTCACCCCTTCTAGTGCTCTCTCTGGGTCCCTCCCTGTAGTTCACGTCAGTCCTTCTAGTGCTCTCTCTGGGACCCTCCCTGTAGTTCACCCCTTCTAGTGCACTCTCTGGGTCCCTCCCTGTAGTTCACCCCTTCTAGTGCTCTCTCTGGATCCCTCTCTGTAATTCATCCCTTCTAGTGCTCTCTCTGGGACCCTCCCTGTAGTTCACCCCTTCTAGTGCTCTCTCTGGGTCCCTCCCTGTAGTTCACACCTTCTAGTGCTCTCTCGGGGTCCCTCCCTGTAGTTCACACCTTCTAGTGCTCTCTCTGGGTCCCTCCCTGTAGTTCACCCCTTCTAGTGCTCTCTCTGGGACCCTCCCTGTAGTACACCCCTTCTAGTGCTCTCTCTGGGACCCTCCCTGTAGTTCACCCCTTCTAGTGCTCTCTCTGGGACCCTCCCTGTAGTTCACCCCTTCTAGTGCTCTCTCTGGGTCCCTCCCTGTAGTTCACACCTTCTAGTGCTCTCTCTGGGTCCCTCCCTGTAGTTCACCCCTTCTAGTGCTCTCTCTGGGACCCTCCCTGTAGTACACCCCTTCTAGTGCTCTCTCTGGGACCCTCCCTGTAGTTCACCCCTTCTAGTGCTCTCTCTGGGACCCTCCCTGTAGTTCACCCCTTCTAGTGCTCTCTCTGGGTCCCTCCCTGTAGTTCATGTCATTCCTTCTAGTGCTCTCTCTGGGTCCCTCCCTGTAGTTCACCCCTTCTAGTGCTCTCTCTGGGTCCCTCCCTGTAGTTCACCCCTTCTAGTGCTCTCTCTGGGTCCCTCCCTGTAGTTCACCCCTTCTAGTGCTCTCTCTGGGACCCTCCCTGTAGTTCACCCCTTCTAGTGCTCTCTCTGGGACCCTCCCTGTAGTTCACCCCTTCTAGTGCTCTCTCTGGGTCCCTCCCTGTAGTTCACCCCTTCTAGTGCTCTCTCTGGGTCCCTCCCTGTAGTTCACCCCTTCTAGTGCTCTCTCTGGGTCCCTCCCTGTAGAGTTGTCCTTCAGAAACCTGTCACCTCCGTCATCTCGCTCTGTGCAGGAAGTGTTTAAATATAGACGCTGCTGCTCGTAAAACAGCAATGTAAATAAAGCTAAGTGTTTTTCTCAGAACCCGGTTCAGGACACTGACTGATTAAGGGTTTGAGTCAGAGCCTCTCAGGGCCAAGAGGTGTAGCCCTGTCATCATCACTCCTGTTCTGAAAGTAGGGATCAATAACGACAGAGGAGTGGGACGTTAATTAATTAATATATATGAGAGAGAGCGAGCAAGAGAGACAGACAGACAGACAGACAAACAGGAAGAGACAGACAGACAGGAAGAGACAGACAGACACAGAAAGATGCACTTCCTAACCTCCTGTCCAATGTATGACCATAGTAGAGACACATATTTCCTTCAGATTACACAGGAGGACATTCAGCGCCGACAGAGATGGCAGCCTCTCTTCGCGTTCCTAGGAAACTTTGCAGTATATATATTTTTTTATGTGTTATTTTTTACATTATTACCCCAGGAAATCTTAGGTTTTATTACATACAGTCAGGAGAAACTATTGGATATAAGAGCAACATCAACTCACCAACATTACGACCAGGAATACGACTTTCCCGAAGCGGATCCTCGGTTTGGACCACCACCCAGGACAATGGATCGGATCCCAGCCGTCAACCCAAAACAACGGCGCCACAGAAGGGGCAGACGGAGCGGTCTTCTGGCACATCGCGCACCGCTCCCGAGCATACTACTCGCCAATGTCCAGTCTCTTGACAACAAGGTAGACGAAATCTGAGCAAAGGTTGCCTTCCAGAGAGACATCATAGACTGTAACGTTATTTGTTTCACGGAAACGTGGCTCACTCAAGACACGCTATCGGAGTCGGTACAGCCACCTGGTTTCTTTATGCATCGCGCCGACAGAAACAAGCATCTCTCCGGTAAGAAGAAGGGCGGGGGTGTATTGTATGCCTTATGATTAACGAGTCATGGTGAGATCATAACAACATACAGGAACTCAAGTTCTTTTGTTCATCTGACTTAGAATTCCTCACAATCAAATGCCGACCGCATTATCTACCAAGAGAATTCTCTTTGATTATAATCACAGTAGTGTAAATTCCCCACAAGCAGACACATCGACGGCCCTGAACGAACATCATTTGACTCTATGTAAACTGGAAACCACATATCCTGAGGCTGCATTTATTGTAGCTGGGGATTTTAACAAGGCTAATCTGAAAACAACTCAATTTTATCAGCATATCGATTGCGCGTCCCGGGCTGGCAAAACCCTGGATCATTGTTATTCTAACTTCCGCGATGCATATAAGGCCCTCCCCCGCCCTCTTTTCGGAGAAGCTGACCACGACTCCATTTTGTTGCTCCCAGCCTACAGACAGAAACTAAAACAGGAAGCACCCGTGCTCAGGTCTGTTCAATGCTGGTCCGACCAATCGGATTCCACGCTTCAAGATTGCTTCGATCACGTGGACTGGGATATGTTCCAAATAGCATCGAACAACAACATTGATGAATACGATGATTCGGTGAGCGAGTTTATTAGCAAGTGCGGACCACGATGTCTTGCTTCCAGACAGACTAAACAACTTCTTTGCTCGCTTTGAGGACAACACAGTGCCACTGACACGTCCTGCTACCAAAACCTGTGGGCTCTCCTTCACTGCAGCCAACGTGAGTAAAACATTTAAAAGTGTTAACCCTTGCAAGGCTGCAGGCCCAGGCGGCATCCCCAGCCGCGTCCTCAGAGCTGTTCCCACACGCTTCAAGAGGGCCACCATTGTTCCTGTTCCCAAGAAAGCTAAGGTAACTGAGCTAAATGATACCGCCCGTAGAACTCACTTCAGTCATCATGAAGTGCTTTGAGAGACTAGTCAAGGACCATATCACCTCCACCCTACCTGACACCCTAGACCCACTCCAATTTGCTTACCGCTCCAATAGGTCCACAGGGGACGCCATCGTAATCACACTGCCCTAATCCATCTGGACACAAGGAATACCTATGTAAGAAGGCTGTTCATCGACTACAGCTCAGCATTTAACACCATAGTACCCTCCAAACTCGTCATTAAGCTTGAGACCCTAGGTCAAATCAAATCAAATCTAATTTTATCTCGACCCCGCTCTGTGCAACTAGGTCCTGGACTTCCTGACGGGCCACCGCCAGGTGGTGAGGGTAGGTAACAACATCTCCACCCCGCTGATCCTCAATACTAGGGCCCCACAAGGGTGCGTTCTCAGCCCTCTCCTGTACTCCCTGTTCACCCATAACTGCGTGGTCATGCACGCCTCCAACTCAATCATCAAGTTTGCAAACGACAGTGGTAGGCTTGATTACCAACAACGACGAGACGGCCTACAGGGAGGAAGTGTCAGGAAAATAACCTCACACTCAATGTCAACAAAACATAGGAGATGGTCGTGGACTTCAGGAAACAGCAGAGGGAGCAGCCCCCTATCCACATCGAGGGACAGTAGTGGAGAGGGTAGTAAGTTTTAAGTTCCTCGGCATACACATCACAGACAAACTGAAATGGTCCAACACACAGACAGCGTGGTGAAGAAGGCGCAACAGCACCTCTTCAACCTCAGGAGGCTGAAGAAATTTGGCTCGTCACCAAAATCACTCACAAACTTCTACAGATGCACAATTGAGAGCATCCTGGTGGGCTGTATCACCGCCTGGTACGGCAACTGCTCCGCCCACAACCGTAAGGCTCTCCAGAGGGTAGTGAGGTCTGCACAACGCATCACCGGGGCAAACTACCTGCCCCCCAGGACACCTAAACCACCCGATGTCACAGGAAGGCAAAAAAGATTATCAAGGACAACGACCACCCGAGCCACTGCCTGTTCACCCCGCTATCATCCAGAAGGCGAGGTCAGTACAGGTGCATCAAAGCTGGGACCGAGAGACTGAAAAACAGCTTCTATCTCAAGGCCATCAGACTGTTAAACAGCCACCACTAACATTAGGTGGCTGCTGCCAACATACTGACTCAACTCTATCTAAAGGCCATCAGACTGTTAAACAGCCATCACTAACATTGAGTGGCTGCTGTCAACATACTGACTCAACTCTATCTAAAGGCCATCAGACTGTTAAACAGTCATCACTAACATTGAGTGGCTGCTGTCAACATACTGACTCAACTCTATCTAAAGGCCATCAGACTGTTAAACAGCCATCACTAACATTGAGTGGCTGCTGTCAACATACTGACTCAACTCTATCTAAAGGCCATCAGACTGTTAAACAGTCATCACTAACATTGAGTGGCTGCTGTCAACATACTGACTCAACTCTATCTAAAGGCCATCAGACTGTTAAACAGCCATCACTAACATTGAGTGGCTGCTGTCAACATACTGACTCAACTCTATCTAAAGGCCATCAGACTGTTAAACAGCCACCACTAACATTGAGTGGCTGCTGCCAACATACTGACTCAACTCTATCTAAAGGCCATCAGACTGTTAAACAGCCACCACTAACATTGAGTGGCTGCTGCCAACATACTGACTCAACTCTATCTAAAGGCCATCAGACTGTTAAACAGCCACCACTAACATTGAGTGGCTGCTGCCAACACACTGACTCAACTCTATCTAAAGGCCATCAGACTGTTAAACAGCCACCACTAACATTGAGTGGCTGCTGCCAACATACTGACTCAATCTCTATCTAAAGGCCATCAGACTGTTAAACAGCCACCACTAACATTGAGTGGCTGCTGCCAACATACTGACTCAACTCTATCTAAAGGCCATCAGACTGTTAAACAGCCACCACTAACATTGAGTGGCTGCTGCCAACATACTGACTCAACTCTATCTAAAGGCCATCAGACTGTTAAACAGCCACCACTAACATTAGGTGGCTGCTGTCAACATACTGACTCAACTCTATCTAAAGGCCATCAGACTGTTAAACAGCCATCACTAACATTAGGTGGCTGCTGCCAACATACTGACTCAACTCTATCTAAAGGCCATCAGACTGTTAAACAGCCACCACTAACATTAGGTGGCTGCTGCCAACACACTGACTCAACTCTATCTAAAGGCCATCAGACTGTTAAACAGCCACCACTAACATTAGGTGGCTGCTGCCAACATACAGACTCAACTCTATCTAAAGGCCATCAGACTGTTAAACAGCCACCACTAACATTGAGTGGCTGCTGCCAACATACTGACTCAACTCTATCTAAAGGCCATCAGACTGTTAAACAGCCACCACTAACATTAGGTGGCTGCTGTCAACATACTGACTCAACTCTATCTAAAGGCCATCAGACTGTTAAACAGCCACCACTAACATTGAGTGGCTGCTGCCAACATACTGACTCAACTCTATCTAAAGGCCATCAGACTGTTAAACAGCCACCACTAACATTGGGTGGCTGCTGCCAACATACTGACTCAACTCTATCTAAAGGCCATCAGACTGTTAAACAGCCACCACTAACATTGGGTGGCTGCTGCCAACACACTGACTCAACTCTATCTAAAGGCCATCAGACTGTTAAACAGCCATCACTAACATTGAGTGGCTGCTGCCAACATACAGACTCAACTCTATCTAAAGGCCATCAGACTGTTAAACAGCCATCACTAACATTGAGTGGCTGCTGCCAACATACTGACTCAACTCTATCTAAAGGCCATCAGACTGTTAAACAGCCATCACTAACATTGGGTGGCTGCTGCCAACACACTGACTCAATCTCTATCTAAAGGCCATCAGACTGTTAAACAGCCATCACTAACATTGAGTGGCTGCTGCCAACATACTGACTCAACTCTATCTAAAGGCCATCAGACTGTTAAACAGCCACCACTAACATTGAGTGGCTGCTGCCAACACACTGACTCAACTCTATCTAAAGGCCATCAGACTGTTAAACAGTCATCACTAACATTGAGTGGCTGCTGCCAACATACTGACTCAACTCCAGCCACTCTAATCATAAAACATCTTTATGTAATACATGTATCACTAGTCACTTTAAACAATACCACTTTATATAATGTTTACATACCCTACATTACTCATCTCATATGTATATACTGTACTCTATACCATCTACTGCATCTTTATGTAATACATGTATCACTAGTCACTTTAAACAATACCACTTTATATAATGTTTACATACCCTACATTACTCATCTCATATGTATATACTGTACTCTATACCATCTACTGCATCTTTATGTAATACATGTATCACTAGTCACTATAAACAATGCCACTTTATATAATGTTTACATACCCTACATTACTCATCTCATATGTATATACTGTACTCTATACCATCTACTGCATCTTTATGTAATACATGTATCACTAGTCACTTTAAACAATGCCACTTTATATAATGTTTACATACCCTACATTACTCATCTCATATGTATATACTGTACTCTATACCATCTACTGCATCTTGCCTGTGCCGTTCGGCCATCACTCATTCATATATATTTATGGACATTCTGTGAGTGTAATGGGCACTGTTCACTTTTATTGTTTATTTCAGTTTTGTATATTATCTACTTAACTTGCTTTGGTAATGTTGACATATGTTTCCCATGACAATAAAGCCCCTTGAATTGTGAGTGAGTGAGTAAGAGAGCGAGAGAGCGAGAGTGTGAGTGAGTGAGTGAGAGATGGAGAGAGAGAGAGAGACTGAAGGAATCTACAGTCTCATCGATAGTCCTATCCTATCAGGTGTGAGCCTGCCTCTTAGTGTGTAGCACGGCCACACTACTGCATATTCCACCTATAGGCTCTGCCCTTTCAACTGCCACATGAGAACGCCCTTCAGACAGCGTCCTGAATGCAGTCTGTCCAAGGCTACTGTCAGAGAGCCAAAGGTTGTGCATGACCCTGACAGACCGCTGACATTGGCTGCCTTTCGTCCTCTCTCTCTCATTAATAACACATGACAGGCTATTGGCTAGGGATCCCCAGACACTGACTGGTGTGGCACGCAACTCACTCACTCACTCACACACTCACACACACACACACACACTCACTGATTGACACCTCCCCACTCCCACACTGTGACTGGATATAATGACTAAAGTAATAGGAAGCTATCAACATCCAACCAGACACTTAGCTAATGTCCTCTCTGTCAGACAACAACCAGACACTTAGCTAATGTCCTCTCCCAGTCAGACAACAACCAGACACTTAGTTAATGTCCTCTCAGTCAGACAACAACCAGACACTTAGCTAATGTCCTCTCAGTCAGACAACAACCAGACACTTAGCTAATGTCCTCTCTCAGTCAGACAACAACCAGACACTTAGCTAATGTCCTCTCTCTGTCAGACAACAACCAGACACATAGCTAATGTCCTCTCTGTCAGACAACAACCAGACACTTAGCTAATTTCCTCTCTCTGTCAGACAACAACCAGACACTTAGCTAATGTCCTCTCTCTGTCAGACAACAACCATACACTTAGCTAATGTCCTCTATGTCAGACAACAACCAGACACTTAGCTAATGTCCTCTCAGTCAGACAACAACCAGACACTTAGCTAATGTCCTCTCAGTCAGACAACAACCAGACACTTAGCTAATGTCCTCTCTCAGTCAGACAACAACCATACACTTAGCTAATGTCCTCTCTCAGTCAGACAACAACCAGACACTTAGCTAATGTCCTCTCAGTCAGACAACAACCAGACACTTAGCTAATGTCCTCTCTCTGTCAGACAACAACCAGACACTTAGCTAATGTCCTCTCTGTCAGACAACAACCAGACACTTAGCTAATGTCCTCTCTCTGTCAGACAACAACCAGACACTTAGCTAATGTCCTCTCTCAGTCAGACAACAACCAGACACATAGCTAATGTCCTCTCTCTGTCAGACAACAACCATACACTTAGCTAATGTCCTCTATGTCAGACAACAACCAGACACTTAGCTAATGTCCTCTCAGTCAGACAACAACCAGACACTTAGCTAATGTCCTCTCAGTCAGACAACAACCAGACACTTAGCTAATGTCCTCTCTCAGTCAGACAACAACCATACACTTAGCTAATGTCCTCTCTCAGTCAGACAACAACCAGACACTTAGCTAATGTCCTCTCTCTGTCAGACAACAACCAGACACTTAGCTAATGTCCTCTCTCAGTCAGACAACAACCAGACACTTAGCTAATGTCCTCTCAGTCAGACAACAACCAGACACTTAGCTAATGTCCTCTCTCTGTCAGACAACAACCAGACACTTAGCTAATGTCCTCTCTCAGTCAGACAACAACCAGACACTTAGCTAATGTCCTCTCTCTGTCAGACAACAACCAGACACTTAGCTAATGTCCTCTCTCAGTCAGACAACAACCAGACACATAGCTAATGTCCTCTCTCTGTCAGACAACAACCATACACTTAGCTAATGTCCTCTATGTCAGACAACAACCAGACACTTAGCTAATGTCCTCTCAGTCAGACAACAACCAGACACTTAGCTAATGTCCTCTCAGTCAGACAACAACCAGACACTTAGCTAATGTCCTCTCTCAGTCAGACAACAACCATACACTTAGCTAATGTCCTCTCTCAGTCAGACAACAACCAGACACTTAGCTAATGTCCTCTCAGTCAGACAACAACCAGACACTTAGCTAATGTCCTCTCTCTGTCAGACAACAACCAGACACTTAGCTAATGTCCTCTCTCAGTCAGACAACAACCAGACACTTAGCTAATGTCCTCTCTCTGTCAGACAACAACCAGACACTTAGCTAATGTCCTCTCTCAGTCAGACAACAACCAGACACTTAGCTAATGTCCTCTCTCTGTCAGACAACAACCATACACTTAGCTAATGTCCTCTCTGTCAGACAACAACCAGACACTTAGCTAATGTCCTCTCAGTCAGACAACAACCAGACACTTAGCTAATGTCCTCTCTCTGTCAGACAACAACCAGACACTTAGCTAATGTCCTCTCTCAGTCAGACAACAACCAGACACTTAGCTAATGTCCTCTCTCAGTCAGACAACAACCATACACTTAGCTAATGTCCTCTCTCAGTCAGACAACAACCAGACACTTAGCTAATGTCCTCTCAGTCAGACAACAACCAGACACTTAGCTAATATCCTCTCTCTGTCAGACAACAACCAGACACTTAGCTAATGTCCTCTCAGTCAGACAACAACCAGACACTTAGCTAATGTCCTCTCTCAGTCAGACAACAATCAGACACTTAGCTAATGTCCTCTCTGTCAGACAACAACCAACCAGACACTTAGCTAATGTCCTCAGCCAGACAACAACCAAACAGACACTTAGCTAATGTCCTCAGCCAGACAACAACCAAACAGACACTTAGCTAATGTCCTCTCAGTCAGACAACAAACAACCAGTAGATGCTAAGGGTTCAGCCCAACCATCTATTCTAACCAAACAGTAGATGCTAAGGTTTCAGTCCAACCATCTATTCTAACCAAACAGTAGATGCTAAGGGTTCAGCCCAACCATCTATCAGACCAAACAGTAGATGCTAAGGGTTCAGCCCAACCATCTATTCTAACCAAAGACTGATTCTCTTTTCGAACTTGATAGTGATTCACTCTGTGTTGTCAGTTGTGTGGTATCATTTTGTTTGATGGTGATGTTTAGACTCAGGATGACCCCCCCATATGTGTTGTCCTTCTCTAGCCCTGTCCTTTCGGTCTCACTAGGCCAGCCAACTACCAAAACAAATACCTAAGGGTTCAGCCAAGCTGTCTATCTACCCAAAGAATAAGGATCTTTTTTTAGCTTCAGTTGATGGGGAATGAAAACATAGTGACACTGTATTTCATTCATATAGAGACATTGTTTTTTGGTCATGTGGGTCTCTCTCTCTGACCCTGTATCTTTTGGTCATGTGGGTCTCTCTCTTTAACCCTGTATCTTTGTCTCTGTCCCTCTCTCTCTTCAGTTGCATTCTGCAATGTACAATGATTTCACAGGCAGATTGGTTTCTGCCTTATTGAACTCTGACCCTTATCTCTCTCCGTCTGTCTCCAGTTCTGCTGTGTCTCCTGTGTGTCCTGTCTTCCCTGGTGGATCTAACCACCGCCTGTCCTCCAACCTGCTTCTGCAACGCCACCGACGTAGACTGCAGCGGGCGCGGCCTGCTCTCCATGCCCGCCCTCACCCATCTCCCCGTCTCCGCCCGCACCCTCCTGCTGCCCAACAACCACCTCTCCTCCCTGGGTCCAGGGTCCTTCGCTAACCTCACCTCCCTGGAGCGACTGGATCTCTCCAACAACCACCTCTCCTCCCTGGGTCCAGGGTCCTTCGCTCACCTCACCTCCCTGGAGCGACTGCATCTCTCCAACAACCACCTCTCCTCCTTGGGTCCAGGGTCCTTCGCTAACCTCACCTCCCTGAAGCGACTGGATCTCTCCAACAACGACCTCTCCTCCCTGGGTCCAGGGTCCTTCGCTAACCTCACCTCCCTGGAGCGACTGGATCTCTCCAACAACCACCTCTCCTCCCTGGGTCCAGGGTCCTTCGCTAACCTCACCTCCCTGGAACGACTGGATCTCTCCAACAACTACCTGGATAATCTTCCCCCAGCGCTCTTCAAGGACCTGGGGAATCTATCAGATCTGACCCTCCACAACAACAGTCTTAGGGCCTTGGATAGGGATCTCTTCCAGGGGCTGGTGGGGCTGAGGAAGCTAGATGTCTCCCTCAACGGGCTGTCTGATATCCCCCTGGGTCTGCTGGATGAGCTGCAGGGGCTGACGTGGCTCTCCGTGGCCGGGAACAGGCTCCATGCCCTGGAGAGAGCAGCCTTCGAGCCCCTGGCTAACCTCCAGTCTCTTCAGCTAGGGGCTAACCCCTGGGAGTGTGACTGCAACCTGAGGGACTTCAAGCACTGGATGGAGTGGCTGCTGTACAGAGGTGAGCGGCTGAAGGGTTGGTTTTGGGTCAGGGTTTGGGAAGGACGGAGGGTTGGTTTTGGGTCAGGGTTTGGGAAGGATGGAGGGAGGGTGAGCGGCTGAAGGGTTGGTTTTGGGTCAGGGTTTGGGAAGGACGGAGGGTGAGCGGCTGAAGGGTTGGTTTTGGGTCAGGGTTTGGGAAGGACGGAGGGAGGGAGGGAGGGAGGGTGAGTGGCTGAAGGGTTGGTTTTGGGTCAGGGTTTGGGAAGGACGGAGGGAGGGAGGGAGGGTGAGTGGCTGAAGGGTTTGTTTTGGGTCAGGGTTTGGGAAGGACGGAGGGAGGGAGGGTGAGCGGCTGAAGGGTTGGTTTTGGGTCAGGGTTTGGGAAGGACGGAGGGAGGGAGGGTGAGCGGCTGAAGGGTTGGTTTTGGGTCAGGATTTGGGAAGGACGGAGGGAGGGAGGGAGGGAGGGTGAGTGGCTGAAGGGTTGGTTTTGGGTCAGGGTTTGGGAAGGACGGAGGGAGGGAGGGTGAGCGGCTGAAGGGTTGGTTTTGGATCAGGGTTTGGGAAGGACGGAGGGAGGGAGGGTGAGCGGCTGAAGGGTTGGTTTTGGGTCAGGGTTTGGGAAGGACGGAGGGAGGGAGGGTGAGCGGCTGAAGGGTTGGTTTTGGGTCAGGGTTTGGGAAGGACGGAGGGAGGGAGGGAGGGTGAGTGGCTGAAGGGTTGGTTTTGGGTCAGGGTTTGGGAAGGACGGAGGGAGGGAGGGAGGGAGGGAGGGTGAGCGGCTGAAGGGTTGGTTTTGGGTCAGGGTTTGGGAAGGACGGAGGGAGGGAGGGAGGGTGAGCGGCTGAAGGGTTGGTTTTGGGTCAGGGTTTGGGAAGGACGGAGGGAGGGAGGGAGGGAGGGAGGGAGGGTGAGCGGCTGAAGGGTTGGTTTTGGGTCAGGGTTTGGGAAGGACGGAGGGAGGGAGGGAGGGAGGGTGAGCGGCTGAAGGGTTGGTTTTGGGTCAGGGTTTGGGAAGGACAGAGGGAGGGAGGGAGGGTGAGCGGCTGAAGGGTTGGTTTTGGGTCAGGGTTTGGGAAGGACGGAGGGAGGGAGGGAGGGAGGGTGAGAGGGTGGATGGGTTTCCTGTATGTTTAGAGTTACTTCCTGTAACTGATACAGTCTTTACTTTACTGTACTCAAGCCTACTCTTCTACACTCTACTAACTACTTACTGCTAAGCAGTCCTTTGGGAACCAACCTGTGTATTTATATATACTCTACCCCAGTTGGGAGTTGGTTTGGTGGGGTAGATTAAGATGAGAGTCACAGATTTTACAGGCCTATGGCAATGTCAGGGAAACTCCTCTCTTGGAGTTACATGTACATGTCTACCTCGGGCACCTCATGGCTGCTAGCCCTGCATTTCAGTTGCATGCTTCCTTGTACTTGGAGTAACATGTACATGTCTACCTCGGGCACCTCATGGCTGCTAGCCCTGCATTTCAGTTGCATGCTTCCTTGTACTTGCCGATTGCCTTCATTGCACATTTATACATCCCACTTAATAACACACATTGTATCTACTTGTTTCACATTTTTTGAACTCTTTTATTTGCACTTCTGGTCAGATGCTAAGTGCATTTCGTTGTACTTGTACAATGACAATAAAGTTGAATCTAATTAAAAATTAGTGATCTTCTTCTGTTGTGGCACTGAAACAGTCAGGTACCGTCCTCACAGCCAGGTACCGTCCTCACAGCCAGGTACCGTCCTAACAGACATGTACCGTCCTAACAGACAGGAACCATCCTAACAGAGAGGTACCGTCCTAACAGACATGTACCGTCCTAACAGACAGGAACCGTCCTAACAGAGAGGTACCGTCCTAACAGACATGTACCGTCCTAACAGACAGGAACCGTCCTAACAGAGAGGTACCGTTCTAACAGACAGGAACCGTCCTAACAGACAGGAACCGTCCTAACAGCCAGGTACCGTCCTCACAGACAGGAACCGTCCTAACAAACAGGAACCGTCCTAACAGACAGGTACCGTCCTAACAGACAGGTACCGTCCTAACAAACAGGAACCATCCTAACAGATAGGAACCGTCCTAACAGAGAGGAACCGTCCTAACAGAGAGGAACCGTCCTAACAGAGAGGTACCGTCCTAACAGACAGGAACCGTCCTAACAGACAGGTACCGTCCTAACAGACAGGAACCGTCCTAACAGACAGGAACCGTCCTAACAGACAGGAACCGTCCTAACAGACAGGAACCGTCCTAACAGACAGGAACCGTCCTAACAGACAGGAACCGTCCTAACAGACAGGAACCGTCCTAACAGCCAGGAACCATCCTAACAGACAGGAACAATCCAAACAGATAGGTACCCTCCTAACAGACAGGAACCATCCTAACAGACAGGAACAATCCAAACAGATAGGTACCATCCTAACAGATAGGTACCCTCCTAACAGACAGGAACAATCCAAACAGACAGGAACCATCCTAACAGACAGGAACAATCCAAACAGATAGGTACCCTCCTAACAGACAGGAACAGTCCAAACAGATAGGTACCATCCTAACAGACAGGAACAATCCAAACAGATAGGTACCCTCCTAACAGACAGGAACAGTCCAAACAGATAGGTACCATCCTAACAGACAGGAACAGTCCAAACAGGTACCGTCCTAACAGACAGGAACCATCCTAACAGATAGGTACCATCCTAACAGACAGGAACCATCCTAACAGACAGGAACCATCCTAACAGCCAGGAACCATCCTAACAGCCAGGAACCATCCTAACAGCCAGGAACCATCCTAACAGACAGGAACCATCCTAACAGACAGGAACCATCCTAACAGATAGGAACAGTCCTAACAGACAGGAACCCTCCTAACAGACAGGAACAATCCAAACAGATAGGTACCATCCTAACAGACAGGAACAGTCCAAACAGGTACCGTCCTAACAGACAGGAACCATCCTAACAGATAGGTACCATCCTAACAGACAGGAACCATCCTAACAGATAGGTACCATCCTAACAGACAGGAACCATCCTAACAGCCAGGAACCATCCTAACAGACAGGAACCATCCTAACAGACAGGAACCATCCTAACAGACAGGAACCATCCTAACAGACAGGAACCATCCTAACAGACAGGAACCATCCTAACAGATAGGAACAGTCCTAACAGACAGGAACCCTCCTAACAGACAGGAACAGTCCAAACAGGTACCGTCCTAACAGACAGGAACCATCCTAACAGATAGGTACCATCCTAACAGACAGGAACCATCCTAACAGACAGGAACCATCCTAACAGACAGGAACCATCCTAACAGACAGGAACCATCCTAACAGATAGGAACAGTCCTAACAGACAGGAACCCTCCTAACAGACAGGAACAGTCCAAACAGGTACCGTCCTAACAGACAGGAACCATCCTAACAGATAGGTACCATCCTAACAGATAGGAACAGTCCTAACAGACAGGAACCCTCCTAACAGACAGGAACAATCCAAACAGACAGGAACAGTCCAAACAGACAGGAACAGTCCAAACAGATAGGTACCGTCCTAACAGACAGGAACCATCCTAACAGATAGGTACCGTCCTAACAGACAGGAACCATCCTAACAGATAGGTACCCTCCTAACAGACAGGAACAGTCCAAACAGATAGGTACCATCCTAACAGACAGGAACAGTCCAAACAGGTACCGTCCTAACAGACAGGAACCATCCTAACAGATAGGTACCATCCTAACAGACAGGAACCATCCTAACAGACAGGAACCATCCTAACAGCCAGGAACCATCCTAACAGCCAGGAACCATCCTAACAGCCAGGAACCATCCTAACAGACAGGAACCATCCTAACAGACAGGAACCATCCTAACAGATAGGAACAGTCCTAACAGACAGGAACCCTCCTAACAGACAGGAACAATCCAAACAGATAGGTACCATCCTAACAGACAGGAACAGTCCAAACAGGTACCGTCCTAACAGACAGGAACCATCCTAACAGATAGGTACCATCCTAACAGACAGGAACCATCCTAACAGATAGGTACCATCCTAACAGACAGGAACCATCCTAACAGCCAGGAACCATCCTAACAGACAGGAACCATCCTAACAGACAGGAACCATCCTAACAGACAGGAACCATCCTAACAGACAGGAACCATCCTAACAGACAGGAACCATCCTAACAGATAGGAACAGTCCTAACAGACAGGAACCCTCCTAACAGACAGGAACAGTCCAAACAGGTACCGTCCTAACAGACAGGAACCATCCTAACAGATAGGTACCATCTTAACAGACAGGAACCATCCTAACAGACAGGAACCATCCTAACAGACAGGAACCATCCTAACAGACAGGAACCATCCTAACAGATAGGAACAGTCCTAACAGACAGGAACCCTCCTAACAGACAGGAACAGTCCAAACAGGTACCGTCCTAACAGACAGGAACCATCCTAACAGATAGGTACCATCCTAACAGACAGGAACCATCCTAACAGATAGGTACCATCCTAACAGATAGGAACAGTCCTAACAGACAGGAACCCTCCTAACAGACAGGAACAATCCAAACAGACAGGAACAGTCCAAACAGACAGGAACAGTCCAAACAGATAGGTACCGTCCTAACAGACAGGAACCATCCTAACAGATAGGTACCGTCCTAACAGACAGGAACCATCCTAACAGATAGGTACCATCCTAACAGACAGGAACCATCCTAACAGACAGGAACCATCCTAACAGATAGGTACCATCCTAACAGATAGGTACCATCCTAACAGACAGGAACCATCCAAACAGACAGGAACCATCCAAACAGACAGGAACCATCCTAACAGACAGGAACCCTCCTAACAGACAGGAACCATCCAAACAGACAGGAACCATCCTAACAGACAGGAACCATCCTAACAGACAGGAACCATCCTAACAGACAGGAACCATCCTAACAGACAGGAACCCTCCTAACAGACAGGAACCATCCAAACAGACAGGAACCATCCTAACAGACAGGAACCATCCTAACAGACAGGAACCATCCTAACAGACAGGAACCATCCTAACAGACAGGAACCATCCTAACAGACAGGAACCATCCTAACAGACAGGAACCATCCTAACAGACAGGAACCATCCTAACAGACAGGAACCATCCAAACAGACAGGAACCATCCTAACAGACAGGAACCATCCTAACAGACAGGAACCATCCTAACAGATAGGTACCATCCTAACAGATAGGTACCATCCTAACAGACAGGAACCATCCTAACAGATAGGTACCGTCCTAACAGACAGGAACCATCCTAACAGACAGGAAACCATCCTAACAGACAGGAACCATCCTAACAGACAGGAACCGTCCTAACAGATAGGAACAGTCCAAACAGATAGGTACCGTCCTAACAGACAGGAACCATCCTAACAGATAGGTACCATCCTAACAGACAGGAACCATCCTAACAGACAGGAACCATCCTAACAGACAGGAACCATCCTAACAGATAGGAACAGTCCAAACAGATAGGTACCGTCCTAACAGACAGGAACCATCCTAACAGATAGGTACCATCCTAACAGACAGGAACCATCCTAACAGACAGGAACCATCCTAACAGACAGGAACCATCCTAACAGACAGGAACCATCCAAACAGACAGGAACCATCCTAACAGACAGGAACCATCCTAACAGACAGGAACCATCCTAACAGATAGGTACCATCCTAACAGATAGGTACCATCCTAACAGACAGGAACCATCCTAACAGATAGGTACCGTCCTAACAGACAGGAACCATCCTAACAGACAGGAACCATCCTAACAGACAGGAACCATCCTAACAGACAGGAACCATCCTAACAGACAGGAACCATCCTAACAGACAGGAACCATCCTAACAGACAGGAACCATCCTAACAGACAGGAACCATCCTAACAGACAGGAACAGTCCAAACAGACAGGAACAGTCCAAACAGATAGGTACCCTCCTAACAGATAGGTACCATCCTAACAGATAGGTACCATCCTAACAGACAGGAACCATCCTAACAGACAGGAACCATCCTAACAGACAGGAACAGTCCAAACAGACAGGAACAGTCCAAACAGATAGGTACCCTCCTAACAGATAGGTACCATCCTAACAGATAGGTACCATCCTAACAGACAGGTACCATCCAAACAGACAGGTACCATCCTAACAGATAGGTACCATCCAAACAGACAGGAACCATCCAAACAGACAGGAACCATCCTAACAGACAGGTACCATCCTAACAGACAGGAACCATCCTAACAGATAGGTACCATCCTAACAGACAGGAACCATCCTAACAGACAGGTACCATCCTAACAGAGAGGAACCATCCTAACAGACAGGAACCATCCTAACAGATAGGTACCATCCTAACAGACAGGAACCATCCTAACAGACAGGAACCATCCTAACAGACAGGAACCATCCTAACAGATAGGTACCATCCTAACAGACAGGAACCATCCTAACAGACAGGAACCATCCTAACAGATAGGTACCATCCTAACAGACAGGAACCATCCTAACAGACAGGAACCATCCTAACAGACAGGAACCCTCCTAACAGATAGGAACCATCCTAGCAGATAGGAACCATCCTAACAGACAGGAACCCTCCTAACAGACAGGAACCATCCTAACAGACAGGAACCATCCTAACAGACAGGAACCATCCTAACAGACAGGAACCCTCCTAACAGACAGGAACCCTCCTAACAGACAGGAACCATCCTAACAGACAGGAACCATCCTAACAGACAGGAACCATCCTAACAGACAGGAACCATCCTAACAGCCAGGAAACCATCCTCAGACAGGAAACCATCCTAACAGACAGGAACCATCCTAACAGACAGGAACCATCCTAACAGATAGGAACCATCCTAACAGACAGGAACCCATCCTAACAGACAGGAACCATCCTAACAGACAGGAACCATCCTAACAGATAGGTACCATCCTAACAGATAGGAACCATCCTAACAGACAGGAACCGTCCTAACAGACAGGAACAGTCCTAACAGACAGGAACCATCCAAACAGATAGGTACCATCCTAACAGACAGGAACCATCCAAACAGACAGGAACCATCCTAACAGACAGGAACCTCCTAACAGACAGGAACCATCCTAACAGACAGGAACCCTCCTACAGACAGGAACCCTCCTAACAGACAGGAACCCTCCTAACAGACAGGAACCATCCTAACAGACAGGAACCATCCTAACAGACAGGAACCATCCTAACAGACAGGAACCATCCTAACAGACAGGAACCATCCTAACAGACAGGAACCTCCTAACAGACAGGAACCATCCTAACAGACAGGAACCATCCTAACAGACAGGAACCATCCTACAGATAGTACCATCCTAACAGACAGGAACAGTCCAAACAGACAGGAACCATCCTAACAGATAGGAACCATCCTAACAGACAGGAACCATCCTAACAGACAGGAACAGTCCTAACAGACAGGAACAGTCCTAACAGACAGAACCATCCTAACAGACAGGAACAGTCCAAACAGACAGGAACCCTCCAAACAGACAGGAACAGTCCTAACAGACAGGAACCATCCTAACAGACAGGAACCATCCTAACAGACAGGGAACCATCCTAACAGACAGGAACCATCCTAACAGACAGGAACAGTCCTAACAGACAGGAACCATCCTAACAGACAGGAACCATCCTAACAGACAGGAACCATCCTAACAGACAGGAACCATCCTAACAGACAGGAACCATCCTAACAGACAGGAACCATCCTAACAGACAGGAACCATCCTAACAGACAGGAACCATCCTAACAGACAGGAACCATCCTAACAGACAGGAACCATCCTAACAGACAGGAACCATCCTAACAGACAGGAACCATCCTAACAGACAGGAACCATCCTAACAGACAGGAACCATCCTAACAGACAGGAACCATCCTAACAGACAGGAACCATCCTAACAGACAGGAACCATCCTAACAGACAGGAACATCCTAACAACATGAACCATCCTAACAGATAGGAACCATCCTAACAGACAGGAACCATCCTAACAGACAGGAACCATCCTAACAGATAGGAACCATCCTAACAGACAGGAACAGTCCTAACAGATAGGTACCCTCCTAACAGACAGGAACCATCCTAACAGATAGGAACCATCCTAACAGACAGGAACAGTCCTAACAGACAGGAACCATCCTAACAGACAGGAACCCTCCTAACAGACAGGAACAGTCCAAACAGACAGGAACCATCCTAACAGATAGGAAACCATCCTAACAGACAGGAACCATCCTAACAGACAGGAACCATCCTAACAGATAGGAACCATCCTAACAGACAGGAACAGTCCTAACAGATAGGTACCCTCCTAACAGACAGGAACCATCCTAACAGATAGGAACCATCCTAACAGACAGGAACAGTCCTAACAGACAGGAACCATCCTAACAGACAGGAACCCTCCTACAGACAGGAACCAGTGCAAACAGATAGGTACCATCCTAACAGATAGGTACCATCCTAACAGACAGGAACCATCCAAACAGACAGGAACCATCCAAACAGACAGGAACCATCCTAACAGACAGGAACCCTCCTAACAGACAGGAACCATCCAAACAGACAGGAACCATCCTAACAGACAGGAACCATCCTAACAGACAGGAACCATCCTAACAGACAGGAACCATCCTAACAGACAGGAACCCTCCTAACAGACAGGAACCATCCTAACAGACAGAACCATCCTAACAGACAGGAACCATCCTAACAGACAGGAACCTCCTAACAGACAGGAACAGTCCTAACAGACAGGAACCATCCTAACAGACAGGAACCATCCTAACAGACAGGAACCATCCTAACAGACAGGAACCATCCTAACAGACAGGAACCATCCTAACAGACAGGAACCATCCTAACAGACAGGAACCATCCTAACAGACAGGAAACCATCCTAACAGACAGGAACCATCCTAACAGACAGGAACCATCCTAACAGACAGGAACCATCCTAACAGACAGGAACCATCCTAACAGACAGGAACCATCCTAACAGACAGGAACCATCCTAACAGACAGGAACCATCCTAACAGACAGGAACCATCCTAACAGACAGGAACCATCCTAACAGACAGGAACCATCCTAACAGACAGGAACCATCCTAACAGACATGAACCATCCTAACAGATAGGAACCATCCTAACAGACAGGAACCATCCTAACAGACAGGAACCATCCTAACAGATAGGAACCATCCTAACAGACAGGAACAGTCCTAACAGATAGGTACCCTCCTAACAGACAGGAACCATCCTAACAGATAGGAACCATCCTAACAGACAGGAACAGTCCTAACAGACAGGAACCATCCTAACAGACAGGAACCCTCCTAACAGACAGGAACAGTCCAAACAGACAGGAACCATCCTAACAGATAGGAACCATCCTAACAGACAGGAACCATCCTAACAGACAGGAACCATCCTAACAGATAGGAACCATCCTAACAGACAGGAACAGTCCTAACAGATAGGTACCCTCCTAACAGACAGGAACCATCCTAACAGATAGGAACCATCCTAACAGACAGGAACAGTCCTAACAGACAGGAACCATCCTAACAGACAGGAACCCTCCTAACAGACAGGAACAGTGCAAACAGATAGGTACCATCCTAACAGATAGGTACCATCCTAACAGACAGGAACCATCCAAACAGACAGGAACCATCCAAACAGACAGGAACCATCCTAACAGACAGGAACCCTCCTAACAGACAGGAACCATCCAAACAGACAGGAACCATCCTAACAGACAGGAACCATCCTAACAGACAGGAACCATCCTAACAGGACAGGAACCCTCCTAACAGACAGGAACCATCCAAACAGACAGGAACCATCCAAACAGACAGGAACCATCCTAACAGACAGGAACCATCCTAACAGACAGGAACCATCCTAACAGACAGGAACCATCCTAACAGACAGGAACCATCCTAACAGACAGGAACCATCCTAACAGACAGGAACCATCCTAACAGACAGGAACCATCCAAACAGACAGGAACCATCCTAACAGACAGGAACCATCCTAACAGACAGGAACCATCCTAACAGACAGGTACCATCCTAACAGATAGGAACAGTCCAAACAGATAGGTACCGTCCTAACAGACAGGAACCATCCTAACAGATAGGTACCATCCTAACAGACAGGAACCATCCTAACAGACAGGAACCATCCTAACAGACAGGAACCATCCTAACAGATAGGAACAGTCCAAACAGATAGGTACCGTCCTAACAGACAGGAACCATCCTAACAGATAGGTACCATCCTAACAGACAGGAACCATCCTAACAGACAGGAACCATCCTAACAGACAGGAACCATCCTAACAGACAGGAACCATCCAAACAGACAGGAACCATCCTAACAGACAGGAACCATCCTAACAGACAGGAACCATCCTAACAGATAGGTACCATCCTAACAGATAGGTACCGTCCTAACAGACAGGAACCATCCTAACAGACAGGAACCATCCTAACAGACAGGAACCATCCTAACAGACAGGAACCATCCTAACAGACAGGAACCATCCTAACAGACAGGAACCATCCTAACAGACAGGAACCATCCTAACAGACAGGAACAGTCCAAACAGACAGGAACAGTCCAAACAGATAGGTACC
>NW_022261985.1:7304663-7309663 GCF_002021735.2 Oncorhynchus kisutch
TCCCTCCCCCCTCTCTGTTCTATCTCTCCCCCTGCTCCCCTCTCTCTCCCTCCAGGTGGTAAGGTAGATGGGGTGGAGTGTACCCTCCCTAAGGACCTGCGAGGGCGGGACATCCGTGGTGTTCCAGTGGAGATGTTCAACTACTGCCTCCAACTGGATGACGAGAACAGGGGAGGAGGGGGGACGCGGAGCGGAGGAAAAGAGGGTTCATCCCCGCCCTGCGGCCGAACTACCGGCTCCGGAGCCCCCACATCCGAATCTGAAGTCCCCCCTGCGGGCGACCTGGTGCCCGTCCCGGACTGTGTGCGGCGGCGCTACCAGCCGGTGAGCGTGCGGAGGGCCATCGGGACGGTGGTGATAGCCGGGGTGGTGTGTGGCATCGTGTGTATCATGATGGTGGGGGCGGCGGCCTACGGATGTATCTATGCCTCGCTCATGGCCAAGTATCAACGAGAGCTGAAGAAGAGGCAGCCACTGATGGGAGACGGGGAGGGTGACGCAGACCCTGAGGACAAGCAGATCTCCTCTGTGGCATAGAGGGGTCAGGGGTTAGAGGTCAGGGTCAAGGTTGAAAGGGCTCTATTACTCCTCTCCCTCCTCTCCCCCTGAAACCAACCAGCTCCTGCTACTGTCTTCTCTATCTCCACCAAACGACAATCACAATGGGTCCTCCATTCTGAACCCTGTTCTCATTCTGAGATGAGATAGATATGTACGAGTCAGACCACTAGACAACCGCCTGATAGGGTGATCAACAAACTCTGAACCTTCAATGACCCTTCTCTATCCCTCAGCCCACAAACCCCACAGCCCTGCAGAAACAAGAACTGGGTCTGGTTTGGCTTGATCTGGACTGGTCTGATTTGACATGGTCTGGTTTGGCAGGACATGGTGGAGGGATGGCCTGATTCTCTCTGTCCTCTCCATCCTGTTGTTCTCTGAGATGGAGGGATGGCCTGATTCTCTCTGTCCTCTCCCTCCTGTTGTTCTCGGAGATGGAGGGATGGCCTGGTTCTCTCTGTCCTCTCCCTCCTGTTGTTCTCTGAGATGGAGGGATGGCCTGATTCTCTCTGTCCTCTCCATCCTGTTGTTCTCTGAGATGGAGGGGATGGCCTGATTCTCTTTGTCCTCTCCCTCCTGTTGTTCTATGAGATGGATGGGTGGCCTGGTTCTCTCCATCCTCTCCATCCTGTTGTTCTCTGAGATGGAGGGATGGCCTGGTTCTCTCTGTCCTCTCCATCCTGTTGTTCTCTGAGATGGAGGGATGGCCTGGTACTCTCTGTCCTCTACATCCTGTTGTTCTCTGAGATGGAGGGATGGCCTGATTCTCTCTGTCCTCTCCATCCTGTTGTTCTCGGAGATGGAGGGATGGCCTGATTCTCTTTGTCCTCTCCCTCCTGTTGTTCTATGAGATGGATGGGTGGCCTGGTTCTCTCCATCCTCTCCATCCTGTTGTTCTCTGAGATGGAGGGATGGCCTGGTTCTCTCTGTCCTCTCCATCCTGTTGTTCTCTGAGATGGAGGGATGGCCTGGTTCTCTCTGTCCTCTCCATCCTGTTGTTCTCTGAGATGGAGGGATGGCCTGGTTCTCTCTGTCCTCTCCATCCTGTTGTTCTCTGAGATGGAGGGATGGCCTGATTCTCTCTGTCCTCTCCCTCCTGTTGTTCTCTGAGATGGAGGGATGGCCTGGTTCTCTCTGTCCTCTCCATCCTGTTGTTCTCTGAGATGGAGGGATGGCCTGGTTCTCTCTGTCCTCTCCATCCTGTTGTTCTCTGAGATGGAGGGATGGCCTGGTTCTCTCTGTCCTCTCCATCCTGTTGTTCTCTGAGATGGAGGGATGGCCTGATTCTCTCTGTCCTCTCCATCCTGTTGTTCTCTGAGATGGAGGGATGGCCTGATTCTCTCTGTCCTCTCCATCCTGTTGTTCTCTGAGATGGAGGGATGGCCTGATTCTCTCTGTCCTCTCCATCCTGTTGTTCTCTGAGATGGAGGGATGGCCTGATTCTCTCTGTCCTCTCCATCCTGTTGTTCTCTGAGATGGAGGGATGGCCTGATTCTCTCTGTCCTCTCCATCCTGTTGTTCTCTGAGATGGAGGGATGGCCTGATTCTCTCTGTCCTCTCCATCCTGATGTTCTCTGAGATGGAGGGATGGCCAGACGCTCAGAGGGATATTAAAAAAAGAGGGATTAAAAGATGCTGCTATTGTCTTTCATCCCTCCCTCCATTTCATCCCTCCCTCTGTGTCCCCACCTGCTGTAAGAATACACAACCGTTGTGGGGACTTCTCTCCTCATCCTCCCTTTCATCCCTCTGTTCCCACCTTCAAGAGGAGTACAACCCACGCTGTGGGGACTTCTCTCCTCATCCTCCCTTTCATCTCTCTGTTCCCACCTTCAAGAGGAGTACACCCCACGCTGTGGGGACTTCTCTCCTCATCCTCCCTTTCATCCCTCTGTTCCCACCTTCAAGGAGAGTTCTCTCCTCTCTTCCCTGTCTGTGTAATCTCTATGGATGGGACATCAACCTCTCCTACTAACGAGCAGGATCTTCTCTCCTCTCTTCCCTGTCTGTGTAATCTCTATGGATGGGACATCAACCTCTCCTACTAACGAGCAGGATCTTCTCTCCTCTCTTCCCTGTCTGTGTAATCTCTATGGATGGGACATCAACCTCTCCTACTAACGAGCAGGATCTTCCCTCACCCCTGAATTGGCTGGACAAACAAAGCGTATATTATTCTATACAGGTCTCTGGTTTAGGTGATGTAATATAGCCTCTATTACATGCAGTGACCCAACTCCTGGTTCTTGATAAACATTCATTTGGTCCCGTATCAGTTTTTCATTTGGTGTGGTTGGTTTTGTTTGGGTGATAACCTGATATCCTGTAACGTTTTAGAGCTGGTTAGATTTGCTCCGACAAAAACCTTACAGGTATACCGTCTTGCTAGCGATGTTGGTAATACAAAAGGTAGCTACTAACTGAATCCAGTTGTGTTGTTGTTAAATGGGTAATAACCCACGTACAGTACAGTACCACAGTTCTCTGTGAAGGGGAATGAGACCCTGGATCACTACCCAGGATTCCATAGTCGCTTGGGAGGCGTGTCTTGATAACACATCTTAATATGATGGTAGATAAACAGGCTGATGCCGATGAAAGAGAACTAGAGACAGATCAAATGGGATGTAATGGGATGTAATGGGATGTAATGGGATGTAATGGGATGTAATGGGATGAAATGGGATGTAATGGGATATATGGGATGTAATGGGATGTATGGGATGTAATGGGATGTAATGGGATGAAATGGGATGTAATGGGATGTATGGGATGTAATGGGATGTAATGGGATATATGGGATGTAATGGGATGTATGGGATGTAATGGGATGTATGGGATGTAAAGGGATGAAATGGGATGCACCCTATTCCCAATGCAGTGCACTACTTTTAGCTAGAGCCCTATGGGGCCATTTGAGACACACATCATAAGTAAAGAGGGAATATGAAGAGTCTATAGTACAGAACGATAAAGTCCTTTTCCATATGACGTCCTTGTTATGTGATACATGAATCCATGTTTGTTATCTTTGTTTGTAATATTGCTCCCTTACTAATCCCGGTATGTGTTCTGTTGTTCAGTTAGCATCATAGCAAAACATGTGATCATGTGACCTAGAGGGACAGGAAGTAGGAAGCAGAATCTGTGTTGAGGGACCAATCATTGATCAGGTTTGCTGTCGCTGTGGTAACATAGAAGTGAGTGTGGTGTGTGTGTGATTCTCAGCTCAGAGACTTTGCAAGACAGTATTTTAGTATTTTAGGTGATAAATCAAATGAAGGTAAATCATTTGGGTTTGGGCCATAGAGATGTGATACATCATTGGACCATAGAGATGTGATACATCATTGGACCATAGAGATGTGATACATCATTTGGGTTTGGGCCATAGAGATGTGATACATCATTTGGGTTTGGACCATAGAGATGTGATACATCATTTGGGTTTGGGCCATAGAGATGTGATACATCATTTGGGTTTGGACCATAGAGATGTATTAGAGAGATCATCTTATAGCTTTCCAATGGCCACTTCTGGGACAGCAAGTACATCCTCTAAAACATGTCGTACCACCCTGTACCAACCTGTACCACCCATGTACCACCCATGTACTACAGTTTGTGGTGTTGATGGTTCCAGATCCATGCAACAATATCATCATCAATAATAACATATATCTAGTTTCACTATACATCTCTGGTATGAAATAAAGACTTTCAGAGGAGACAGAGAGAGAGACAGAGACAGAGAGAGACAGAGAGAGAGAGAGAGAGAGAGAGAGAGACAGAGACAGAGAGAGAGACACAGAGAGAGAGAGAGAGAGAGAGAGAGAGACAGAGAGAGAGACAGAGAGAGAGACAGAGACAGAGACAGAGAGAGACAGAGACAGAGAGAGACAGAGAGAGACAGAGAGAGACAGAGAGAGACAGAGAGAGAGAGAGAGAGACAGAGAGAGACAGAGAGACAGAGAGAGACAGAGAGAGAGACAGAGACAGAGACAGAGAGAGAGAGAGACAGAGCGAGAGAGACAGAGACAGAGACAGAGACAGAGACAGAGACAGAGAGAGAGAGAGAGAGAGAGACAGAGAGAGACAGAGACAGAGAGACAGAGACAGAGACAGAGACAGAGAGAGAGAGAGAGACAGAGACAGAGACAGAGACAGAGACAGAGACAGAGACAGAGAGAGAGACAGAGAGAGAGACAGAGAGAGAGACAGAGAGAGAGACAGAGAGAGAGACAGAGAGAGAGACAGAGAGAGAGACAGAGAGAGAGACAGAGACAGAGACAGAGAGACAGAGACAGAGAGACAGAGATAGAGAGACAGAGACAGAGAGAAAGACAGAGACAGAGAGACAGAGAGAGAGACAGAGAGAGAGACCCTGATATGGGTGGTATGGTTTAAATGGATGCTATAAGCCTGTGACACACAAAGGA
>NW_022261985.1:7314663-7317163 GCF_002021735.2 Oncorhynchus kisutch
AGGGGAATGTGAGTAGGGTTGATGAGAGGGGTTTAGTTTGGGGGTTCAGGGGAATGTGAGTAGGGTTGATGAGAGGGGTTTAGTTTGGGGGTTCAGGGGAATGTGAGCAGGGTTGATGTGAGGGGTTTAGTTTGGGGGTTCAGGGGAATGTGAGCAGGGTTGATGTGAGGGGTTTCGTTTGGGGGTTCAGGGGAATGTGAGCAGGGTTGATGAGAGGGGTTTAGTTTGGGGATTCAGGGGAATGTGAGCAGGGTTGATGAGAGGGGTTTAGTTTGGGGGTTCAGGGGATTGTGAGCAGGGTTGATGTGAGGGGTTTAGTTTGGGGGTTCAGGGGAATGTGAGCAGGGTTGATGTGAGAGGTTTAGTTTGGGGGCTCAGGGGAATGTGAGCAGGGTTGATGTGAGGGGTTTAGTTTGGGGGTTCAGGGGAATGTGAGTAGGGTTGATGAGAGGGGTTTAGTTTGGGGGTTCAGGGGACTGTGAGCAGGGTTGATGTGAGGGGTTTAGTTTGGGGGTTCAGGGGAACGTGAGCAGGGTTGATGTGAGGGGTTTCGTTTGGGGGTTCAAGGGAATGTGAGCAGGGTTGATGAGAGGGGTTTAGTTTGGGGGTTCAGGGGAATGTGAGCAGGGTTGATGTGAGGGGTTTAGTTTGGTCGTTCAGGGGGACATGATTGGAGAGTATGTGGATAAGAGATGTGTGTGTGCGTGTGTGTGTGTGTGTCCAATTAGTGTGACAGATGGACACTCAGGATGCAGTTCACGAGGGAGGAGCTGATCTCAGATAATTATGACCGATGAGAGTGTCAGTTACCACAACCTGGCCAAGGACTCACACACACACCACACAGTCTCTCTCTCTCACACACACAGACACAGTCTCTCTCTCTCTCACACACACACACACACACACACACACAGTCTCTCTCTCACACACACACACACACAGTCTCTCTCTCACACACACACACACACACACACAGTCTCTCTCTCTCTCACACACACACACAGTCTCTCTCTCTCTCACACACACACACAGTCTCTCTCCACACACACACAGTCTCTCTCTCTCACACACACAGTCTCTCTCTCTCACACACACACACACACACACACACAGTCTCTCTCTCACACACACACACACAGTCTCTCACACACACACACACACACACACACACACACACACACACACACACACACACACACACACACACACACACACACACACACACACACACACAATGCCATTCCTAATGCAGTCTATCATGACTGTATCGCGGTGTGGTTTCTCTTCCTCAACCAGGCACCAGACCTTTAGGAGAACATCACAACCCCCCTCTGCTCTAACAGACAACCAAATGGCTGTCCTCTAGAGTCTGGCCCTGTAACAAATAAATACCTCCCACAGCAGAGAGCTCAGAGAGACATATTAATGACAACCTATAGTAGTAGAGACACTACTCAGAGAGACATATTAGTAGAGACACTACTCAGAGAGACATATTAATGACGACCTTTAGTAGTAGAGACACTACTCAGAGAGACATATTAGTAGAGACACTACTCAGAGAGACATATTAATGACAACCTATAGTAGTAGAGACACTACTCAGAGAGACATATTAGTAGAGACACTACTCAGAGAGACATATTAGTAGAGACACGACTCAGAGAGACATATTAATGACAACCTTTAGTAGTAGAGACACTACTCAGAGAGACATATTAGTAGAGACACTACTCAGAGAGACATATTAATGACAACCTTCAGTAGTAGAGACACTACTCAGAGAGACATATTAGTAGACACTACTCAGAGAGACATATTAATGACAACCTTTAGTAGTAGAGACACTACTCAGAGAGACATATTAGTAGAGACACTACTCAGAGAGACATATTAGTAGAGACAGAGAGAACAAGAGAGACAGAGAGAGACAGAGAGAACAAGAGAGACAGAGAGAACAAGAGAGACAGAGAGAGACAGAGAGAGACAGAGAGAGACAGAGAGAGCAAGAGAGAGCAAGAGAACAAGAGAGCGAGGGAGAGACACAGAGAACAAGAGAGACAGAGAGAACAAGAGAGACAGAGAGAACAAGAGAGACAGAGAGAACAAGAGAGCGAGGGAGAGACACAGAGAACAAGAGAGACAGAGAGAACAAGAGAGACAGAGAGAACAAGAGAGACAGAGAGAACAAGAGAACAAGAGAGACAGAGAGAACAAGAGAACAAGAGAGCGAGGGAGAGACACAGAGAACAAGAGAGCGAGGGAGCGAGGGAGAGACAGAGAGAGCAAGAGAGACAGAGAGAACAAGAGAGACAGAGAGAACAAGAGAACAAGAGAGCGAGGGAGAGACACAGAGAACAAGAGAGCGAGGGAGAGACACAGAACAAGAGAGCGAGGGAGAGAGCGAGGGAGAGAGCAAGAGAGAGACAGAGAGAGCAAGACAGCGAGGGAGAGAGCAAGAGAGAGACAGAGAGAGCAAGAGAGCGAGTGAGCAAGG
>NW_022261985.1:7322163-7357163 GCF_002021735.2 Oncorhynchus kisutch
TCTATAAGCATTTAAAAGGCATTTTAATGAAAGCTTTCATAAAGTGTTGCCAAAATGTTGAAATCAGTTGTAAAGCAAGAAGCCAGTGCAGAGCGAGGAAGAGAGGCTGGGATCTACGGGATTATAATCTACTGTCTTGGTCCTAGTTCAAATGATCTGCAGGATTATAATCTACTGTCTTGGTCCTAGTTAAAATGATCTACAGGATTATAATCTACTGTTTTGGTCCTAGTTAAAATGATCTACAGGATTATAATCTACTGTCTTGATCCTAGTTAAAATGATCTACAGGATTATAATCTACTGTCTTGGTCCTAGTTCAAATGATCTACAGGATTATAATCTACTGTCTTGGTCCTAGTTAAAATGATCTACAGGATTATAATCTGTTTTGGTCCTAGTTAAAATGATCTACTGGATTATAATCTACTGTCTTGGTCCTAGTTAAAATGATCTACTGGATTATAATCTACTGTCTTGGTCCTAGTTAAAATGATCTACAGGATTATAATCTACTGTCTTGGTCCTAGTTAAAATGATCTACAGGATTATAATCTACTGTCTTGGTCCTAGTTAAAATGATCTACAGGATTATAATCTACTGTCTTGGTCCTAGTTAAAATGATCTACAGGATTATAATCTGTTTTGGTCCTAGTTAAAATGATCTACTGGATTATAATCTACTGTCTTGGTCCTAGTTAAAATGATCTACAGGATTATAATCTACTGTCTTGGTCCTAGTTAAAATGATCTACAGGATTATAATCTACTGTCTTGGTCCTAGTTAAAATGATCTACAGGATTATAATCTACTGTCTTGGTCCTAGTTAAAATGATCTGCAGGATTATAATCTACTGTCTTGGTCCTAGTTAAAATGACCTGCAGGATTATAATCTACTGTCTTGGTCCTAGTTAAAATGATCTACAGGATTATAATCTGTTTTGGTCCTAGTTAAAATGATCTACTGGATTATAATCTACTGTCTTGGTCCTAGTTAAAATGATCTACAGGATTATAATCTACTGTCTTGGTCCTAGTTAAAATGATCTACAGGATTATAATCTACTGTCTTGGTCCTAGTTAAAATGATCTACAGGATTATAATCTACTGTCTTGGTCCTAGTTAAAATGATCTACAGGATTATAATCTACTGTCTTGGTCCTAGTTAAAATGATCTACTGGATTATAATCTACTGTCTTGGTCCTAGTTAAAATGATCTACAGGATTATAATCTACTGTCTTGGTCCTAGTTAAAATGATCTACAGGATTATAATCTACTGTCTTGGTCCTAGTTAAAATGATCTACAGGATTATAATCTACTGTCTTGGTCCTAGTTAAAATGATCTACAGGATTATAATCTACTGTCTTGGTCCTAGTTAAAATGATCTACAGGATTATAATCTACTGTCTTGGTCCTAGTTAAAATGATCTACAGGATTATAATCTACTGTCTTGGTCCTAGTTAAAATGACCTACTGGATTATAATCTACTGTCTTGGTCCTAGTTAAAATGATCTACAGGATTATAATCTACTGTCTTGGTCCTAGTTAAAATGACCTGCAGGATTATAATCTACTGTCTTGGTCCTGGTTAAAAATTATCTGCAGGATTATAATCTACTGTCTTGGTCCTAGTTCAAATGACCTACAGGATTATAATCTGTTTTGGTCCTAGTTAAAATGATCTACTGGATTATAATCTACTGTCTTGGTCCTAGTTAAAATGATCTACTGGATTATAATCTACTGTCTTGGTCCTAGTTAAAATTACCTGCAGGATTATAATCTACTGTCTTGGTCCTAGTTAAAAATGATCTGCAGGATTATAATCTACTGTCTTGGTCCTAGTTACAATGATCTACTGGATTATAATCTACTGTCTTGGTCCTAGTTAAAATGATCTACAGGATTATAATCTACTGTCTTGGTCCTAGTTAAAATGACCTACTGGATTATAATCTACTGTCTTGATCCTAGTTAAAATGATCTACTGGATTATAATCTACTGTCTTGGTCCTAGTTAAAATGATCTACTGGATTATAATCTACTGTCTTGGTCCTAGTTAAAATTACCTGCAGGATTATAATCTACTGTCTTGGTCCTAGTTAAAAATGATCTGCAGGATTATAATCTACTGTCTTGGTCCTAGTTCAAATGACCTACAGGATTATAATCTGTTTTGGTCCTAGTTAAAATGATCTACAGGATTATAATCTACTGTCTTGGTCCTAGTTAAAATGACCTACAGGATTATAATCTACTCTCTTGGTCCTAGTTAAAATGACCTACAGGATTATAATCTACTGTCTTGGTCCTAGTTAAAATGATCTACAGGATTATAATCTACTGTCTTGGTCCTAGTTAAAATGACCTACAGGATTATAATCTACTGTCTTGGTCCTAGTTAAAATGACCTACAGGATTATAATCTACTGTCTTGGTCCTAGTTAAAATGACCTACAGGATTATAATCTACTGTCTTGGTCCTAGTTAAAAGCTTTAACTAAACCAAAGTAGATCATTTTAAGATTGTTCTATACATCAGTTGGGGTCTATATCAGCTTCAATATGAGGTCCTAAACCTGGCATGAAAGGTCATCATTATAGCTGTAGCTGTGTGGGCTAATATAGTCTAAATGTCTGCCTTGGGGTAAATTGAGCCAATGGCAAATTGAGCAAATTGAAGGGTTTTCTTGTGTAATGCAAGGCATTATCGCTGGGATAGGATCTACAGGATTATAATCTACTGTCTTGATCCTAGTTAAAAGCTTTTCTTCTGCAAGGGATAGAGATGCAGAAGCCGGTCCATTGAAGCTTGCTTTTTGCAATGAAAATAAACCTTTAAGACCAAAATGAACCAAAATCAGGTCATTTTCTGTCATGTACTGACTTGGAGAAGACCTTTGGTCTGGAAACACAGGAGTTGGGAGGGTCACAGGTCACAAGAAGGGGTGAGGGGTATGTGGTAAAATACAGAGAGTTAGCCAGATTCAGAAAGCAACCATGTCAGAAGAACAATGTGTTGTTGAAGCAGTGTGTAGAGGGGAGAGTGGGGTGAATTGATCCATGTGGTAAATTGAGCCAAAGGGGTAAATTGATCCATGTGGTAAATTGAGCCAAAGGGGTAAATTGAGCCAAAGGGGTAAATTGAGCCAAAGGGATAAATTGAGCCAAAGGGGTAAATTGATCCAAAGGGGTAAATTGAGCCACCCTTGTTCTAGGAAACAATACACCACATGAATCATTTAACCAAATATTTAGGAAGAGGTGTTCATTTCATGGAGTCTGTGAAGGAAGAAACCACATGGAAAAAGGGGTAAGGAAGTTACAGTAGGTCAAAACCCAGACTTTCCCCGAGTCAAATGAATGTGCTGTTATACAGTAGTAATGCTGGTATCTAAAACTAAGTAGATCGTTTTAGGATTGTTCTATACATCAGTTGGGGTCGATATAAACTTCAATATGAGGTCCTAAACCTGGCATGAAAGGTCATCATTGTAGTTGTAGCTGCGTGGGCTAATATAGTCTAAATGTTTGCCTTGGGGTAAATTGAGCCAATGGCCATGGGGTAAATTGAGCCAATGGCCTTGGGGTAAATTGAGCCAATGGCCTTGGGGTAAATTGAGCCAATGGCCTTGGGGTAAATTGAGCCAATGGCCTTGGGGTAAATTGAGCCAATGGCCTTGGGGTAAATTGAGCCAATGGCCTTGGGGTAAATTGAGCCAATGGCCTTGGGGTAAATTGAGCCAATGGCCTTGGGGTAAATTGAGCCAATGGCCATGAGGTAAATTGAGCCAATGGCCATGAGGTAAATTGAGCCAATGGCCATGAGGTAAATTGAGCCAATGGCCATGGGGTAAATTGAGCCAATGGCCTTGGGGTAAATTGAGCCAATGGCCTTGGGGTAAATTGGGCCAATGGCCATGGGGTAAATTGAGCCAATGGCCTTGGGGTAAATTGAGCCAAAGGGGTAAATTGAGCCAAAGGGGTAAATTGAGCCAAAGGGATAAATTGAGCCAAAGGGGTAAATTGATCCAAAGGGGTAAATTGAGCCACCCTTGTTCTAGGAAACAATACACCACATGAATCATTTAACCAAATATTTAGGAAGAGGTGTTCATTTCATGGAGTCTGTGAAGGAAGAAACCACATGGAAAAAGGGGCAAGGAAGTTACAGTAGGTCAAAACCCAGACTTTCCCCGAGTCAAATGAATGTGCTGTTATACAGTAGTAATGCTGGTATCTAAAACTAAGTAGATCGTTTTAGGATTGTTCTATACATCAGTTGGGGTCGATATAAACTTCAATATGAGGTCCTAAACCTGGCATGAAAGGTCATCATTGTAGTTGTAGCTGCGTGGGCTAATATAGTCTAAATGTTTGCCTTGGGGTAAATTGAGCCAATGGCCATGGGGTAAATTGAGCCAATGGCCTTGGGGTAAATTGAGCCAATGGCCTTGGGGTAAATTGAGCCAATGGCCTTGGGGTAAATTGAGCCAATGGCCTTGGGGTAAATTGAGCCAATGGCCTTGGGGTAAATTGAGCCAATGGCCTTGGGGTAAATTGAGCCAATGGCCATGAGGTAAATTGAGCCAATGGCCATGAGGTAAATTGAGCCAATGGCCATGAGGTAAATTGAGCCAATGGCCATGGGGTAAATTGAGCCAATGGCCTTGGGGTAAATTGAGCCAATGGCCTTGGGGTAAATTGGGCCAATGGCCATGGGGTAAATTGAGCCAATGGCCTTGGGGTAAATTGGGCCAATGGCCATGGGGTAAATTGAGCCAATGGCCTTGGGGTAAATTGAGCCAATGGCCATGGGGTAAGTTGAGCCAATGGCCTTGGGGTAAATTGAGCCAATGGCCATGGGGTAAGTTGAGCCAATGGCCTTGGGGTAAATTGAGCCAATGGCCATGGGGTAAATTGAGCCAATGGCCTTGGGGTAAATTGAGCCAATGGCCATGGGTAAATTGAGCCAATGGCCATGGGTAAATTGAGCCAATGGCCTTGGGGTAAATTGAGCCAATGGCCATGAGGTAAGTTGAGCCAATGGCCTTGGGGTAAATTGAGCCAATGGCCTTGGGGTAAATTGAGCCAATGGCCTTGGGGTAAATTGAGCCAATGGCCTTGGGGTAAATTGAGCCAATGGCCTTGGGGTAAATTGAGCCAATGGCCTTGGGGTAAATTGAGCCAATGGCCTTGGGGTAAATTGAGCCAATGGCCTTGGGGTAAATTGAGCCAATGGCCATGGGGTAAATTGAGCCAATGGCCTTGGGGTAAATTGAGCCAATGGCCATGGGTAAATTGAGCCAATGGCCTTGGGGTAAATTGAGCCAATGGCCATGAGGTAAATTGAGCCAATGGCCATGGGGTAAATTGAGCCAATGGCCATGGGTAAATTGAGCCAATGGCCATGGGTAAATTGAGCCAATGGCCATGAGGTAAATTGAGCCAATGGCCATGAGGTAAATTGAGCCAATGGCCTTGGGGTAAATTGAGCCAATGGCCATGAGGTAAATTGAGCCAATGGCCATGAGGTAAATTGAGCCAATGGCCATGAGGTAAATTGAGCCAATGTAAGTGTTTTCTTCCCAGGCGTAAGGTACCATCTCTGGGATATGAGGTAACAACAGGGCCTGTGTTAAAAGTGATTCAAAATCACAAAGGGTTTGTTAGGTATTAAGCCTGTGTTAAAAGATGCATAAAAAAAATAATAATGGATGGAACGGAGCGAATGGAATGGCCTCAAACACATGGAAACCATGGAAACCATGTGATTGATATATGTGATACCATTCCACTAATGTCGCTCCAGCCAGTACCACAAGCCTGTACTCCCCAATTAAGGTTCCACCAACCGCCAGTGGACCCGGCAGTACCTTCTTCACCCACTAGAGGGTGATGAAAGTCCACAGGAGCATATTTCTGAAGGTAATATCAATTCAAGGGGCTATAGGTCATATCAATTCAAGGGGCTATAGGTCATATCAATTCAAGGGGCTATAGGTCATATCAATTCAAGGGGCTATAGGTCATATCAATTCAAGGGGCTATAGGTAATATTAATTCAAGGGGTTATAGGTCATATCAATTCAAGGGGCTATAGGTCATATCAATTCAAGGGGCTATAGGTCATATCAATTCAAGGGGCTATAGGTCATATCAATTCAAGGGGCTATAGGTCATATCAATTCAAGGGGCTATAGGTCATATCAATTCAAGGGGCTATAGGTAATATTAATTCAAGGGGTTATAGGTCATATCAATTCAAGGGGCTATAGGTCATATCAATTCAAGGGGCTATAGGTCATATCAATTCAAGGGGCTATAGGTCATATCAATTCAAGGGGCTATAGGTCATATCAATTCAAGGGGCTATAGGTAATATTAATTCAAGGGGTTATAGGTCATATCAATTCAAGGGGCTATAGGTCATATCAATTCAAGGGGCTATAGGTCATATCAATTCAAGGGGCTATAGGTCATATCAATTCAAGGGGCTATAGGTCATATCAATTCAAGGGGCTATAGGTCATATCAATTCAAGGGGCTATAGGTCATATCAATTCAAGGGGTAATATCTCCACAAAGGAAACAACCCAAACACGTCCCTCAGCAATAAGAGCAATAACCCGGCCATCCCTGTCCACCTGAGTCGGCAAGTTCCTTTTCAAAACAAATTTCAAATCAAACGGTTGGGTCCCAAATGCTTCTAAACCAGAGTCCATAGGGCCTATATAATACACTACCTCTAAACCAGAGTCCATAGGGCCTATATAATACACTACCTCTAAACCAGAGTCCATAGGGCCTATATAATACACTACCTCTAAACCAGAGTCCATAGGGCCCGGTCAAAAGTACTGCCCATATGGAATAGGGTAGCGTCTGGGACTCAGTCAGTCTCCAGGCTGATATCTTCAGACCCATCAAACACAGAGCCTCCTAATGGACCCTGTAGACACTCTAGACATACACCTGTTAAGGTCAACAAAGAGCTGCTGGCCCACAACTCCCCCTCACAGAGGAGAATTACACAATGAGTGACGGGAGCAATCAGATGACTGATAACTAGTGGGATTATGTTGCGGTGTCAGTCACTCTGAGACTAAACCCTGCCTGGCAGGAGGGCACTGCCAGGGAAGAGTCCTGAAGAGCCCTAACAAGGACAGTTACTAGAGAGATAAGAGTCTCTCTGAGATTAGAGTAGGCTATAGAAAGACTAGTCCGTTTCTACAGACAGACTGAATAACAGAGAAAATCTCCTTTTGGCAGGTAGGGGTTTATAGCAATCCTGCTACAGTCATGGTATCTTCTGACTGTTATACTGTAGAAAGGACTCACCCACCCACCCACCAACTCACTCATCCACTCACTCACTCACCAACTCACTCACCCACCAACTCACTCACCCACCAACTCACTCACCCACTCACTCACCAACTCACTCACCAACTCACTCACCAACTCACTCACTCACCAACTCACTCACTCACCAACTCACTCTCTCACCAACTCACTCTCTCACCAACTCACTCTCTCACCAACTCACTCTCTCACCAACTCACTCTCTCACCAACTCACTCACTCACCCACTCACCCACCCACCCACCAACTCACTCACTCACCAGCTCACTCAACAGCTCACTCACTCACTCACTCACCCACCAACTCACCCACCCACCAACTCACCCACCCACCAACTCACCCACCCATAATAAATGTAGCCACCTATGTAGAGCAGAGACAACCCAGTAAAACAACAGATGACAACCCAATGTGTTTCAGTACTGTAGGTAACCCAGTGTGTTTCAGTACTGTAGGTAACCCAGTGTGTTTCAGTACTGTAGGTAACCCAGTGTGTTTCAGTACTGTAGGTAACCCAGTGTGTTTCAGTACTGTAGGTTTGACTTACTTGGCAACGCGTTTCTCAATGCCCACGTATCTGGTGACCCTCATCAGACCAGACCGGGTGCCCAGGAACGCAGTCTCCACCCCCTCGTCCATACTGAACACACAGAGGAGAGACAAGGAGGGGCAGTAACACTACGGCTGAAAACCAGACATACATTCAAATCTAAACAAGGATGTAGAGCATTTATCAACAGATAATAAATATGGGATATATTGGTAGTGTGGTACGTTACAGTACTGTTACCAACCCAGATGGAGTATAGTAGTGGAGTAGTATGGTAGTACGGTACGTTACAGTACTGTTACCAACCCAGATGGAGTATAGTAGTGGAGTAGTATGGTAGTATGGTACGTTACAGTACTGTTACCAACCCAGATGGAGTATAGTAGTGGAGTAGTATGGTAGTGTGGTACGTTACAGTACTGTTACCAACCCAGATGGAGTATAGTAGTGGAGTAGTATGGTACGTTACAGTACTGTTACCAACCCAGATGGAGTATAGTAGTGGAGTAGTGTGGTAGTATGGTACGTTACAGTACTGTTACCAACCCAGATGGAGTATAGTAGTGGAGTAGTATGGTAGTATGGTACGTTACAGTACTGTTACCAGGTGGAGTATAGTAGTGGAGTAGTATGGTACGTTATAGTACTGTTACCAACCCAGATGGAGTATAGTAGTGGAGTAGTGTGGTAGTATGGTACGTTACAGTACTGTTACCAACCCAGATGGAGTATAGTAGTGGAGTAGTATGGTAGTATGGTACGTTACAGTACTGTTACCAACCCAGATGGAGTATAGTAGTGGAGTAGTATGGTAGTATGGTACGTTATAGTACTGTTACCAACCCAGATGGAGTATAGTAGTGGAGTAGTATGGTAGTATGGTACGTTATAGTACTGTTACCAACCCAGATGGAGTATAGTAGTGGAGTAGTATGGTACGTTACAGTACTGTTACCAACCCAGATGGAGTATAGTAGTGGAGTAGTATGGTACGTTACAGTACTGTTACCAACCCAGATGGAGTATAGTAGTGGAGTAGTATGGTACGTTACAGTACTGTTACCAACCCAGATGGAGTATAGTAGTGGAGTAGTGTGGTAGTGTGGTAGTATGGTACGTTACAGTACTGTTACCAACCCAGATGGAGTATAGTAGTGGAGTAGTGTGGTAGTATGGTACGTTACAGTACTGTTACCAACCCAGATGGAGTATAGTAGTGGAGTAGTATGGTAGTATGGTACGTTACAGTACTGTTACCAACCCAGATGGAGTATAGTAGTGGAGTAGTATGGTAGTATGGTACGTTACAGTACTGTTACCAACCCAGATGGAGTATAGTAGTGGAGTAGTATGGTAGTATGGTACATTACAGTACTGTTACCAACCCAGATGGAGTATAGTAGTGGAGTAGTATGGTAGTATGGTACGTTACAGTACTGTTACCAACCCAGATGGAGTATAGTAGTGGAGTAGTATGGTAGTATGGTACGTTACAGTACTGTTACCAACCCAGATGGAGTATAGTAGTGGAGTAGTATGGTAGTATGGTACGTTATAGTACTGTTACCAACCCAGATGGAGTATAGTAGTGGAGTAGTATGGTAGTATGGTACGTTATAGTACTGTTACCACTGGTGTGGTAGTGTGGTAGTATGGTACGTTACAGTACTGTTACCAACCCAGATGGAGTATAGTAGTGGAGTAGTATGGTAGTATGGTACGTTATAGTACTGTTACCACTGGTGTGGTAGTGTGGTAGTATGGTACGTTACAGTACTGTTACCAACCCAGATGGAGTATAGTAGTGGAGTAGTATGGTAGTATGGTACGTTATAGTACTGTTACCACTGGTGTGGTAGTGTGGTAGTATGGTACGTTATAGTACTGTTACCAGGTGGAGTATAGTAGTGGAGTAGTATGGTAGTATGGTACGTTATAGTACTGTTACCAACCCAGATGGAGTATAGTAGTGGAGTAGTATGGTAGTATGGTACGTTATAGTACTGTTACCACTGGTGTGGTAGTGTGGTAGTATGGTACGTTACAGTACTGTTACCAACCCAGATGGAGTATAGTAGTGGAGTAGTATGGTAGTATGGTACGTTATAGTACTGTTACCAACCCAGATGGAGTATAGTAGTGGAGTAGTATGGTAGTATGGTACGTTATAGTACTGTTACCACTGGTGTGGTAGTGTGGTAGTATGGTACGTTACAGTACTGTTACCAACCCAGATGGAGTATAGTAGTGGAGTAGTATGGTAGTATGGTACGTTATAGTACTGTTACCACTGGTGTGGTAGTGTGGTAGTATGGTACGTTACAGTACTGTTACCAACCCAGATGGAGTATAGTAGTGGAGTAGTATGGTAGTATGGTACGTTATAGTACTGTTACCACTGGTGTGGTAGTGTGGTAGTATGGTACGTTATAGTACTGTTACCAGGTGGAGTATAGTAGTGGAGTAGTATGGTACGTTATAGTACTGTTACCAGGTGGAGTATAGTAGTGGAGTAGTATGGTAGTGTGGTAGTATGGTACGTTACAGCACTGTTACCACTGGTGTGGTAGTGTGGTAGTGTGGTAGTATGGTACGTTATAGTACTGTTACCAGGTGGAGTATAGTAGTGGAGTAGTATGGTAGTGTGGTAGTATGGTACGTTACAGCACTGTTACCACTGGTGTGGTAGTGTGGTAGTATGGTATGTTACAACACTGTTACCAACCCAGATGGAGTATAGTAGTATGGTATGTTACAGCACTGTTACCAGGTGGAGTATAGTAGTGGAGTAGTATGGTAGTGTAGTGGTGTGGTAGTATGGTACGTTACAGCACTGTTACCAACCCAGATGGAGTATAGTAGTATGGTATGTTACAGCACTGTTACCAACCCAGGTGGAGTATAGTAGTATGGTATGTTACAGCACTGTTACCAGGTGGAGTATAGTAGTATGGTATGTTACAGCACTGTTACCAGGTGGAGTATAGTAGTATGGTATGTTACAGCACTGTTACCAACCCAGGTGGAGTATAGTAGTGGAGTAGTGTGGTAGTATGGTACGTTATAGTACTGTTACCACTGGTGTGGTAGTGTGGTATGTTACAGCACTGTTACCAACCCAGATGGAGTATAGTAGTGGAGTAGTATGGTATGTTACAGCACTGTTACCAACCCAGATGGAGTATAGTAGTGGAGTAGTGTGGTAGTGTGGTAGTATGGTATGTTACAGCACTGTTACCAACCCAGATGGAGTATAGTAGTGGAGTAGTGTGGTAGTGTGGTAGTATGGTATGTTACAGCACTGTTACCAACCCAGATGGAGTATAGTAGTGGAGTAGTGTGGTAGTGTGGTAGTATGGTATGTTACAGCACTGTTACCAACCCAGATGGAGTATAGTAGTGGAGTAGTGTGGTAGTGTGGTAGTATGGTATGTTACAGCACTGTTACCAACCCAGATGGAGTATAGTAGTGGAGTAGTGTGGTAGTGTGGTAGTATGGTATGTTACAGCACTGTTACCAACCCAGATGGAGTATAGTAGTGGAGTAGTGTGGTAGTGTGGTAGTATGGTATGTTACAGCACTGTTACCAACCCAGATGGAGTATAGTAGTGGAGTAGTGGAGTAGTGTGGTAGTGTGGTAGTATGGTACGTTACAGCACTGTTACCAACCCAGGTGGAGTATAGTAGTGGAGTAGTATGGTAGTTAGGTACATTATAGTACTGTTACCACTGGTGTGGTAGTGTGGTAGTGTGGTAGTGTGGTAGTATGGCAGCATGGTAGTATGGTAGTGTGGTAGTGTGGTAGTATAGTAGCATGGTAGTATGGTATGTTACAGCACTGTTACCAACCCAGATGGAGTATAGTAGTGGAGTAGTATGGTAGTGTGGTAGTGTGGTATGTTACAGTACTGTTACCAACCCAAATGGATTATAGTAGTGGAGTAGTATGGTAGTGTGGTAGTGTGGTAGTATAGTAGCATGGTAGTATGGTAGTATGGTAGTGTGGTAGTGTGGTAGTATAGTAGCATGGTAGTATGGTATGTTACAGTACTGTTACCAACCCAAATGGATTATAGTAGTGGAGTAGTATGGTAGTGTGGTAGTGTGGTAGTGAAGTAGTGTGGTAGTGTGGTAGTGTGGTAGTGTGGTAGTATGGCAGCATGGTAGCATGGTAGTATGGTAGTGTGGTAGTGTGGTAGTATGGCAGCATGGTAGCATGGTAGTATGGTATGTTACAGCACTGTTACCAACCCAGATGGATTATAGTAGTATGGTGGTGTGGTAGTGTGGTAGTATGGTAGTATGGTAGTGTAGTGGTGTGGTAGTGTGGTAGTATGGTAGTGTGGTAGTGTGGTAGTGTGGTAGTATAGTAGCATGGTAGTATGGTAGTGTGGTAGTGTGGTAGTATAGTAGCATGGTAGTATGGTATGTTACAGCACTGTTACCAACCCAGATGGATTATAGTAGTGGAGTAGTATGGTAGTGTGGTAGTGTGGTATGTTACAGTACTGTTACCAACCCAGATGGATTATAGTAGTATGGTAGTGTGGTAGTGTGGTAGTATAGTAGTATGGTAGTGTGGTAGTATAGTAGTGTGGTAGTGTAGTGGTGTGGTAGTGTGGTAGTATCTTAGTGTGGTAGTGTAGTAGTATGGTAGTGTGGTAGTATGGTAGTATGGTAGTGTGGTAGTATGGTAGTGTGGTAGTGGAGTAGTGTGGTAGTATGGTAGTATGGTAGTATGGTAGTATGGTAGTGTGGTAGTGGAGTAGTATGGTAGTATGGTAGTGTGGTAGTGGAGTAGTGTGGTAGTATGGTAGTATGGTAGTGTGGTAGTGGAGTAGTGTGGTAGTATGGTAGTATGGTAGTATGGTAGTGTGGTAGTGGAGTAGTGTGGTAGTATGGTAGTATGGTAGTGGAGTAGTGTGGTAGTATGGTAGTGTGGTAGTGGAGTAGTGTGGTAGTATGGTAGTGTGGTAGTGTAGTAGTATGGTAGTGTGGTAGTATAGTAGTATGGTAGTGTGGTAGTGGAGTAGTATGGTAGTATGGCAGCATGGTATGTTATAGCACTGTTACCAACCCAGATGGATTATAGTAGTATGGCAGCATGGTATGTTACAGCACTGTTACCAACCCAGATGGATAGAACATCATGTCTGTCTGGTAGGACTCTCCATGTGACCACAGAGAGTGGTGGTACTGTGCAAGTGTAGTGTAGTAGTGTGGTAGTGTGGTAGTATAGTAGTGTAGTGGTGTGGTAGTGTAGTGGTGTGGTAGTGTAGTAGTGTAGTAGTATAGTCGTGTAGTAGTGTAGTGGTGTGGTAGTGTAGCAGTGTAGTAGTATAGTAGTACAGTAGTATCGTAGTGTAGTAGTGTAGTAGTGTGGTAGTGTAGTAGTATAGGCGTGTGACTGTGTAGTAGTGTAGTAGTATAGTAGTGTAGTAGTATAGTCGTGTGATTGTGTAGTAGTGTAGTAGTATAGTAGTGTAGTGGTGTAGTGGTGTGGTAGTTTAGCAGTGTAGTAGTACAGTAGTATCGTAGTGTAGTGGTGTGGTAGTATAGTAGTATAGTAGTGTAGTAGTGTAGTAGTATAGTAGTGTAGTGGTGTGGTAGTATAGTAGTATAGTAGTGTAGTAGTGTAGTAGTATAGTAGTGTAGTAGTATAGTAGTGTAGTGGTGTAGTTGTATAGTAGTGTAGAAGTATAGTAGTATAGTGGTGTAGTAGTATAGTGGCGTAGTAGTGTGGTAGTGTAGTAGTGTGGTAGTGTAGTAGTGTAGTAGTATAGTAGTGTGGTAGTATAGTAGTATAGTAGTGTAGTAGTGTGGTAGTGTAGTAGTGTAGTAGTATAGTAGTGTAGTAGTACAGTAGTGTAGTAGTGTAGTATTATAGTAGTGTAGTAGTGTAGTAGTATATTAGTGTAGTAGTGTAGTAGTATAGTAGTGTAGTAGTATATTAGTGTAGTAGTATATTAGTGTGGTAGTGTAGTAGTATAGTAATGTAGTAGTGTAGTAGTGTAGTAGTATAGTAGTGTAGTGGTGTGGTAGTGTAGAAGTATAGTAGTATAGTGGTGTAGTAGTATAGTGGTGCAGTAGTATAGCAGTGTAGTAGTGTAGTAGTATAGTAGTGTGGTAGTGTAGAAGTATAGTAGTATAGTGGTGTAGTAGTATAGTGGTGCAGTAGTATAGTAGTGTAGTGGTGTAGTGGTGTGGTAGTGTAGACATATAGTAGTATACTAGTGTAGTAGTATAGTAGTGTGGTAGTGTAGAAGTATAGTAGTATAGAAGTATAGTGGTGTAGTAGTATAGTGGTGTAGTAGTATAGCAGCATAGTAGTGTAGTAGTGTAATAGTATAGTAGTGTAGTAGTATAGTAGTATAGTAGTGTAGTAGTATAGTAGTGTAGTAGTGTAGTAGCATAGTGATGTAATAGTATAGTAGTATAGTGGTGTAGTAGTATAGTAGCATAGTGGTGTCGTAGTATAGTGGTGTAGTAGTGTAGTAGTGTAATAGTATAGTAGTGTAGTAGTATAGTAGTGTGGTAGTGTAGAAGTATAGTAGTATAGAAGTATAGTGGTGTAGTAGTATAGCAGTATAGTAGTGTAGTAGTGTAGTAGTATAGTGGTGTAGTAGTATAGCAGTATAGTAGTGTAGTAGTATAGTAGTGTAGTAGTGTAGTAGCATAGTGATGTAATAGTATAGTAGTATAGTGGTGTAGTAGTATAGTAGCATAGTGGTGTCGTAGTATAGTGGTGTAGTAGTGTAGTAGTGTAATAGTATAGTAGTGTAGTAGTATAGTAGTGTGGTAGTGTAGAAGTATAGTAGTATAGAAGTATAGTGGTGTAGTAGTATAGCAGTATAGTAGTGTAGTAGTGTAGTAGTATAGTGGTGTAGTAGTATAGCAGTATAGTAGTGTAGTAGTGTAATAGTATAGTAGTGTAGTAGTGTAGAAGTATAGTAGTGTAGTAGTGTAGAAGTATAGTAGTATAGTAGTGTAGAAGTATAGTAGTATAGAAGTATAGTAGTATAGAAGTATAGTAGTGTAGTAGTGTAGAAGTATAGTAGTGTAGAAGTATAGTAGTATAGTAGTGTAGTAGTGTAGAAGTATAGTAGTGTAGTAGTATAGTGGTGTAGTAGTATAGCAGTATAGTAGTGTAGTAGTGTAATAGTATAGCAGTGTAGTAGTATAGTAGTATAGTAGTATAGTAGTGTAGTAGTATAGTAGTGTAGTAGTATAGTAGTGTAGTAGTGTAGTAGCATAGTGATGTAATAGTATAGTAGTATAGTGGTGTAGTAGTATAGTAGCATAGTGGTGTAGTAGTATAGTGGTGTAGTAGTGTAGTAGTGTGGTAGTGTACTAGTGTGGTATTGTAGTATCCATGGTAATTACCCAGATGGGTTGAGCATCAATGCTGTCCAGTAAGCCTCCATGGGGGCTGTGACCACAGCATCAAACAGAGTCTGTCTCAACAGTTCCTCATCACCTATAGACCATGAATGAGATTCTTGTTAAAGGTCAATCTAAGGCTCTTTTCTGAAATGGCGTGTTAATATCTGAATGTACTGTGGGGGGCTCACACTCCAGATCAGGTTCCTTCCCTGTGAGGTATCGAAACACAGCCTGGAGCTGGGTCAGCTTGCGGTGGTGAGGGTCAATGTCTGTCTCACAGTAGGTCCTGTAGACACACACACACACACACACACACACACACACACACACACACACACACACACACACACACACACACACACACCAGTAATAGTGTACCAGTCAGGTCATAGCTTGCTGGTGAGTGAAAGAATAGGGAGAGAAACTGATTCGTCAGACACTCACCACTCATTTGCGATGGACACATCTGGCTGCATCAGGTCATTGAGGCCTGTGGATGAAAACAAGTTATAACACCCTGGTTTAGTAGTTAAACTGCAGAGGCCTGTGGATGGACACAAGTTATAACACCCTGGTTTAGTAGTTATACTGCAGAGGCCTGTGGATGGACACAAGTTACAACACCCTGGTTTAGTAGTTAAACTGCAGAGGCCTGTGGATGGACACAAGTTATAACACCCTGGTTTAGTAGTTATACTGCAGAGGCCTGTGGATGGACACAAGTTATAACACCCTGGTTTAGTAGTTATACTGCAGAGGCCTGTGGATGGACACACGTTATAATACCCTGGTTTAGTAGTTAAACTGCAGAGGCCTGTGGATGGACACAAGTTATAACACCCTGGTTTAGTAGTTATACTGCAGAGGCCTGTGGATGGAAACAAGTTATAACACCCTGGTTTAGTAGTTATACTGCAGAGGCCTGTGGATGGAAACAAGTTATAACACCCTGGTTTAGTAGTTCAACTGCAGAGGCCTGTGGATGGACAAGTTATACCACCCTGGTTTAGTAGTTATACTGCAGAGGCCTGTGGATGAAAACAAGATAACACCCTGGTTTAGTAGTTATACTGCAGAGGCCTGTGGATGGACAAGTTACAACACCCTGGTTTAGTAGTTATACTGCAGAGGCCTGTGGATGGACACACGTTATAACACCCTGGTTTAGTAGTTATACTGCAGAGGCCTGTGGATGAAAACACCCTGGTTTAGTAGTTAAACTGCAGTGTTTGTTGTTCAGGTGAGACAGACGACTTACCTTCCCTAACAGACACGTTCCCAATGAAGATATATTCTCCGTGCCCTCTGGTCAGCACCATGCCAAGACTGTAGAGACACACCCATTACACGTTTACACGGTTTCCATTGTTTTTTCTCCACATTATATCTGTTTATGAGACGTCTACATAGAAGAAGAATGTTACGTTGTCTGTGTTGATTGGACCAACCTGAACGGAGTCTCGTTGATGGTTGTGTAGAAGTAGTCATTCTTCAGGAACATGACTCTTCTCTGGTAGGGGAATAAACAGCTCTTAAAGGTGGTAGTCGGCTCTATGTAGTGTCACCTTGTACTGGGTCTACTGCTGTGTTAATAACTATGTAATGTCACCTTGTACTGGGTCTACTGCTGTGTTAATAACTATGTAGTGTCACCTTGTACTGGGTCTACTGCTGTGTTAATAACTATGTAGTGTCACCTTGTACTGGGTCTACTGCTGTGTTAATAACTATGTAGTGTCACCTTGTACTGGGTCTACTGCTGTGTTAATAACTATGTAATGTCACCTTGTACTGGGTCTACTGCTGTGTTAATAACTATGTAGTGTCACCTTGTACTGGGTCTACTGCTGTGTTAATAACTATGTAATGTCACCTTGTACTGGGTCTACTGCTGTGTTAATAACTATGTAATGTCACCTTGTACTGGGACTACTACTGTGTTAATAACTATGTAATGTCACCTTGTACTGGGTCTACTGCTGTGTTAATAACTATGTAATGTCACCTTGTACTGGGTCTACTGCTGTGTTAATAACTATGTAATGTCACCTTGTACTGGGTCTACTGCTGTGTTAATAACTATGTAGTGTCACCTTGTACTGGGTCTACTGCTGTGTTAATAACTATGTAGTGTCACCTTGTACTGGGTCTACTGCTGTGTTAATAACTATGTAATGTCACCTTGTACTGGGTCTACTGCTGTGTTAATAACTATGTAATGTCACCTTGTACTGGGACTACTGCTGTGTTAATAACTATGTAATGTCACCTTGTACTGGGACTACTGCTGTGTTAATAACTATGTAGTGTCACCTTGTACTGGGTCTACTGCTGTGTTAATAACTATGTAGTGTCACCTTGTACTGGGTCTACTGCTGTGTTAATAACTATGTAGTGTCACCTTGTACTGGGTCTACTGCTGTGTTAATAACTATGTAATGTCACCTTGTACTGGGACTACTGCTGTGTTAATAACTATGTAGTGTCACCTTGTACTGGGTCTACTGCTGTGTTAATAACTATGTAATGTCACCTTGTTCTAGGTCTACTACTGTGTTAATAACTATGTAATGTCACCTTGTACTGGGTCTACTGCTGTGTTAATAACTATGTAATGTCACCTTGTACTGGGTCTACTGCTGTGTTAATAACTATGTAATGTCACCTTGTACTGGGACTACTGCTGTGTTAATAACTATGTAATGTCACCTTGTACTGGGTCTACTGCTGTGTTAATAACTATGTAATGTCACCTTGTACTGGGACTACTACTGTGTTAATAACTATGTAGTGTCACCTTGTACTGGGACTACTGCTGTGTTAATAACTATGTAATGTCACCTTGTACTGGGTCTACTGCTGTGTTAATAACTATGTAGTGTCACCTTGTACTGGGTCTACTGCTGTGTTAATAACTATGTAGTGTCACCTTGTACTGGGACTACTGCTGTGTTAATAACTATGTAATGTCACCTTGTACTGGGACTACTACTGTGTTAATAACTATGTAATGTCACCTTGTACTGGGACTACTGCTGTGTTAATAACTATGTAATGTCATATTGTACTGGGTCTACTGCTGTGTTAATAACTATGCTGTGTTAATAACTATGCTGTGTTAATAACTATGTAATGTCATATTGTACTGGGTCTACTGCTGTGTTAATAACTATGCTGTGTTAATAACTATGCTGTGTTAATAATAACTTACCCCTTTCTCTACAGTGGCTCTGACGTCTAAGGACAGAGTACCTGTCTCTCCTTTTACCATGGCAGTTCTCAACTGGAAGGAAAATACACACGGCCACAATCAGAGGCGGTCTTCTGTGGCTGTGAATAAGAAGTGTGAAAGTGTGTGTGTGTGGTCTGTGTGTGTGTATATGTGTGTGTGTGTGTGCGCCTGTGTGTGTGTGTGTGTATATCTGTGTATATGTGTGTGTGTGTGTATATATGTGTGTATGTGTGTGTGTGCCTGTGAGTGTGTATGTGTGTGTGTATGTGTCTGTGTGTGTGTGTGCCTGTGAGTGTGTATGTATGTGTCTGTGTGTGTGTGTGTGTGTGTGTGTGTGTGTGTGTGTGTGTGTGTGTGTGTGTGTGTGTGTGTGTGTGTGTGTGTGTGTGTGTGTGTGTGTGTGTGTGTGTGTGCGCGTGTGTGTGTGTGTGTCTGTGTCTGTGTGTGTGTGTGTGTGTGTGTGTGTGATTACTCACCGTCTCATCCGTGTCCTCCCACTCCACCTCAGCCAGATCAACACTGTTGTAGTTGGGTTTTGGCTTCAGCTTCTTTCCCTCCTTATACAGAGGTCGGAGGTCAGGGTGGGCGAGGATATAACCGTTGTTGGTGTTGAGGAAGGCGTAACCATGGACACCCAGCTATAGGAGACACACAGGGAGACATGGATCTCATGAAAGAGGGGTCAGAGAGTTCAGACAGTCGTTAAGGTGCAGTACAGAGCAGACAGCTCTATAGAAGGACATCAAAGACGACAGGAACGTGTTGTCCATAGAGGTGAAGGGTTGTTGGTACCTTGTATCTAGGAGCCAGCCTCATCAGTTCTCTCAGAGGGACGTCGGTCCCCACCACCCCCAGCAGAATACCATGAGACAGCTGGACGCAGAAAGACAGAGAGACACAGAGAGACAAGGATGGGTGCATTAGCCTACAGGACCATGAGACAACTGGGTGCAGAAAGACAGAGAGACACAGAGAGACAAGGATGGGTGCATTAGCCTACAGGACCATGACTCAGCCCCGGCCTGTCATTAATTGCGTTGTTGATTTAGCTCCACTCTAGGGTATGCGTCCCAAACGGAACCCTATTTCCTATATAGTGCACTACTTTAGACCAGGGCCCTATTCCCTATATAGTGCACTACTTTAGACCAGAGCCCTATTTCCTATATAGTGCACTACTTTAGACCAGAGCCCTATTTACTATATAGTGCACTACTTTAGACCAGAGCCCTATTCCCTATATAGTGCACTACTTTAGACCAGGGCCCTATTCCCTATATAGTGCACTACTTTAGACCAGAGCCCTATTTCCTATATAGTGCACTACTTTAGACCAGAGCCCTATTCCCTATATAGTGCACTACTTTAGACCAGAGCCCTATTCCCTATATAGTAGACAACTTTAGACCAGAGCCCTATTCCCTATATAGTGGACTACTTTGGGACTCAGCCCAGACCCCCACTCACCGTCTCCTTCTTCTTGCTGAACACAGGCATGGCCACAGAGGTCATGAGGAGCAGGCTCTGAGCCTGGGTGTTGAACAGCTGGGAAGGAATGGGAACACAGTTAGTGTCTGATACTATAACCACATCTACTGTCAGGTACAGAGGAAGACTAGTGTCTGATACTATACACACATCTACTGTCAGGTACAGAGGAAGACTAGTGTCTGATACTATACACACATCTACTGTCAGGTACAGAGGAAGACTAGTGTCTGATACTATAACCACATCTACTGTCAGGTACAGAGGAAGACTAGTGTCTGATACTATACACACATCTACTGTCAGGTACAGAGGAAGACTAGTGTCTGATACTATAACCACATCTACTGTCAGGTACAGAGGAAGACTAGTGTCTGATACTATACACACATCTACTGTCAGGTACAGAGGAAGACTAGTTAGTGTCTGATACAATACACACATCTACTGTCAGGTACAGAGGAAGACTAGTGTCTGATACAATACACACATCTACTGTCAGGTACAGAGGAAGACTAGTGTCTGACACTATACACACATCTACTGTCAGGTACAGAGGAAGACTAGTGTCTGATACTATAACCACATCTACTGTTGGTACAGAGGAAGACTAGTGTCTGATACTATAAACACATCTACTGTCAGGTACAGAGGAAGACTAGTGTCTGATACTATAAACACATCTACTGTCAGGTACAGAGGAAGACTAGTGTCTGATACGAAACAATACACACATCTACTGTCAGGTACAGAGGAAGACTAGTTAGTGTCTGATACGAAACAATACACACATCTACTGTCAGGTACAGAGGAAGACTAGTTAGTGTCTGACACTATAAACACATCTACTGTCAGGTACAGAGGAAGACTAGTTAGTGTCTGACACTATAAACACATCTATCCAATCCAAGTTTATTCATATGCACAGGATACAGTGTAGAGTACACAGGATACAGTGTAGACTACACAGGATACAGTGTAGAGTACACAGGATACAGTGTAGAGTACACAGGATACAGTGTAGAGTAGACAGGATACAGTGTAGAGTAGACAGGATACAGTGTAGACTACACAGGATACAGTGTAGACTACACAGGATACAGTGTAGACTACACAGGATACAGTGTAGACTACACAGGATACAGTGTAGACTACACAGGATACAGTGTAGAGTAGACAGGATACAGTGTAGACTACACAGGATACAGTGTAGAGTAGACAGGATACAGTGTAGACTACACAGGATACAGTGTAGACTACACAGGATACAGTGTAGAGTAGACAGGATACAGTGTAGACTACACAGTACAATGAAATGGAGAGCTCCAACATGATCTAGTTCAATAATACAACTGTATACTGGACCGAACTAGCAGCTATTTTCTAACAGCTACATGTGAAAAGCCAAGGAGCTAGTGAACGCTTTCTATCAAACGTTTACTAAAGATCTCTAAAGGGTTAGACAGAGCCCAGACTTTACCTCTGCTGTGTTGGGCAGCTGGCGGAGTGAGTGAGGGAGGGAGTGAGGGAGTGAGTGAGTGAGTGAGTGAGTGAGTGAGTGAGTGTGAGTGAGACAGAGAGAAAGAGACAGAGCGAAAGAGAGAGAGAGAGAGAGAGAGAGAAAGAAAGAGAAAGAGAACAAGACACAGATGAGAAGGAGAGAACAGACAAACAACAGAATAGAAGACATGGAAATGGAGACATAAGATAAAACAATATACAGATGAAGACAAACAGAGAAACAGATCAGAATGAGATACACAGAGAGATACACAGAGAGAGACAGTGAGAGGGTCAGAATGAGATACACAGAGAGATACACAGAGAGAGACAAAGAGAGAGACAGAATGCGAGACAGTGAGAGGGTCAGAATGAGATACACAGAGAGAGACAAAGAGAGAGACAAAGAGAGAGACAGAATGCGAGACAGTGAGAGGGTCAGAATGAGATACACAGAGAGAGACAAAGAGAGAGACAAAGAGAGAGACAGAATGCGAGACAGTGAGAGGGTCAGAATGAGATACACAGAGAGAGACAAAGAGAGAGACAAAGAGAGAGACAAAGAGAGAGACAGAATGCGAGACAGTGAGAGGGTCAGAATGAGATACACAGAGAGAGACAAAGAGAGAGACAAAGAGAGAGACAGAATGCGAGACAGTGAGAGGGTCAGAATGAGATACAGAGAGATACACAGAGAGAGACAAAGAGAGAGACAGAATGCGAGACAGTGAGAGGGTCAGAATGAGATACAGAGAGATACACAGAGAGAGACAAAGAGAGAGACAGAATGCGAGACAGTGAGAGGGTCAGAATGAGATACAGAGAGATACACAGAGAGAGACAAAGAGAGAGACAGAATGCGAGACAGTGAGAGGGTCAGAATGAGATACAGAGAGAGACAAAGAGAGAGACCGGGAGAGAGACAGAATGCGAGACAGTGAGAGGGTCAGAATGAGATACAGAGAGAGACAAAGAGAGAGACCGGGAGAGAGACAGAATGCGAGACAGTGAGAGGGCCAGAAAGAGAGAGAGAGAAGCAGAGACAGACAGACAAAAAGAGAAAGAGAGACAGACAAAGAGAGAGAGAGGAGAGAGAGACAGTGAATCTCACCGCACTGTCCATGTAAGCCTCTGTCCAGATGATGTCATGATCATGGTTGATGACCATTGGTCGACTCAGAACGTGAAGGTACTCCATGACATTCTCCTGAACATCGGCCAACGTGGAGACGTGTGTGTAGTAACCTGTATGGGACAAGGTATACAGGGTATATGACAACACACACACACACACACACACACACACACACACACACACACACACACACACACACACAGAGCTGCATTAGCAGATGGGCTTTGAGGTATAATTGACAGTGATAAGTGGGTGTTTGTGTTGAGCTCAGTCCACATGTTAAGATGATTATTAGTGGGGTGCATTATCCTCACCGTCCACAGGAGGGCAGCACAGCTATTAGCACAGCTAATCCTGACCATTTATTCTCTCTCTTTTTCCAGCCCAAAGTATGCAAACACAGCCGTAATCTCTCTCTCTACCGCACACACAGGATTAATGATCTATCACTGTGTTATTGGTGGAGTATTCAGACTGAGGGTAGATTCTCAGCAGCCACATAATGAAAAGGATTCAGACAGTGTTGTGTTGTTGTACAGGGTAGGCTGGTGTTCAGGCTTACAGGGGATAAACCAGTTATAACAACACTCCATTAAGCCCTCCTGTCCCAGTCATTGGGATTGAAGAGTGCTCCTAGACCTTAGTGCTGCTTTTGATACCATCGATCACCACATTCTTTTGGAGAGATTGGAAACCCAAATTGGTCTACACGGACATGTTCTGGCCTGGTTTAGATCTTATCTGTCGGAAAGATATCAGTTTGTCTCTGTGAATGGTTTGTCCTCTGACAAATCAACTGTAAATTTCGGTGTTCCTCAAGGTTCCGTTTTAGGACCACTATTGTTTTCACTATATATTTTACCTCTTGGGGATGTTATTCGAAAACATAATGTAAACTTTCACTGCTATGCGGATGACACACAGCTGTACATTTCAATGAAACATGGTGAAGCCCCAAAATTGCCCTCGCTAGAAGCATGTGTTTCAGACATAAGGAAGTGGATGGCTGCAAACTTTCTACTATTAAACTCGGACAAAACAGAGATGCTTGTTCTAGGTCCCAAGAAACAAAGAGATCTTCTGTTGAATCTGACAATTAATCTTAATGGTTGTACAGTCGTCTCAAATAAAACTGTGAAGGACCTCGGCGTTACTCTGGACCCTGATCTCTCTTTTGAAGAACATATCAAGACCATTTCGAGGACAGCTTTTTTCCATCTACGTAACATTGCAAAAATCAGAAACTTTCTGTCCAAAAATGATGCAGAAAAATTAATCCATGCTTTTGTCACTTCTAGGTTAGACTACTGCAATGCTCTATTTTCCGGCTACCCGGATAAAGCACTAAATAAACTTCAGTTAGTGCTAAATACGGCTGCTAGAATCCTGACTAGAACCCAAAAATTTGATCATATTACTCCAGTGCTAGCCTCTCTACACTGGCATCCTGTCAAAGCAAGGGCTGATTTCAAGGTTTTACTGCTAACCTACAAAGCATTACATGGGCTTGCTCCTACCTATCGCTCTGATTTGGTCCTGCCGTACATACCTACACGTACGCTACGGTCACAAGACGCAGGCCTCCTAATTGTCCCTAGAATTTCTAAGCAAACAGCTGGAGGCAGGGCTTTCTCCTATAGAGCTCCATTTTTATGGAACGGTCTGCCTACCCATGTCAGAGACGCAAACTCGGTCTCAACCTTTAAGTCTTTACTGAAGACTCATCTCTTCAGTGGGTCATATGATTGAGTGTAGTCTGGCCCAGGAGTGGGAAGGTGAACGGAAAGGCTCTGGAGCAACGAACCGCCCTTGCTGTCTCTGCTTGGCCGGTTCCCCTCTTTCCACTGGGATTCTCTGCCTCTAACCCTATTACAGGGGCTGAGTCACTGGCTTGCTGGGGCTCTCTCATGCCGTCCCTGGAGGGGGTGCGTCACCTGAGTGGGTTGATTCACTGTTGTGGTCATCCTGTCTGGGTTGGCGCCCCCCCCCTTGGGTTGTGCCGTGGCGGAGATCTTTGTGGGCTATACTCAGCCTTGTCTCAGGATGGTAAGTTGGTGGTTGAAGATATCCCTCTAGTGGTGTGGGGGCTGTGCTTTGGCAAAGTGGGTGGGGTTATATCCTTCCTGTTTGGCCCTGTCCGGGGGTGTCCTCGGATGGGGCCACAGTGTCTCCTGACCCCTCCTGTCTCAGCCTCCAGTATTTATGCTGCAGTAGTTTATGTGTCGGGGGGCTGGGGTCAGTTTGTTATATCTGGAGTACTTCTCCTGTCCTATTCGGTGTCCTGTGTGAATCTAAGTGTGCGTTCTCTAATTCTCTCCTTCTTTCTCTCTCTCGGAGGACCTGAGCCCTAGGACCATGCCCCAGGACTACCTGACATGATGACTCCTTGCTGTCCCCAGTCCACCTGGCCATGCTGCTGTTCCAGTTTCAACTGACCTGAGCCCTAGGACCATGCCCCAGGACTACCTGACATGATGACTCCTTGCTGTCCCCAGTCCACCTGGCCATGCTGCTGCTCCAGTTTCAACTTCCACCTGACTGTGCTGCTGCTCCAGTTTCAACTGTTCTGCCTTATTATTATTCGACCATGCTGGTCATTTATGAACATTTGAACATCTTGGCCATGTTCTGTTATAATCTCCACCCGGCACAGCCAGAAGAGGACTGGCCACCCCACATAGCCTGGTTCCTCTCTAGGTTTCTTCCTAGGTATTGGCCTTTCTAGGGAGTTTTTCCTAGCCACCGTGCTTCTACACCTGCATTGCTTGCTGTTTGGGGTTTTAGGCTGGGTTTCTGTACAGCACTTTGAGATATCAGCTGATGTACGAAGGGCTATATAAATACATTTGATTTGATTTGATTTGATTTGAAGAGTGAAGGACTGTGTTACTATGTCTCACTACATACAGTGATTATACAGATGGGAGGACTGTGTTACTATGTCTCACTACATACAGATGGGAGGACTGTGTTACTATGTCTCACTACATACAGATGGGAGGACTGTGTTACTATGTCTCACTACATACAGATGGGAGGACTGTGTTACTATGTCTCACTACATACAGATGGGAGGACTATGTTACTATGTCTCACTACATACAGTGATTATACAGATGGGAGGACTGTGTTACTATGTCTCACTACATACAGATGGGAGGACTGTGTTACTATGTCTCACTACATACAGTGATTATACAGATGGGAGGACTGTGTTACTATGTCTCACTACATACAGATGGGAGGACTGTGTTACTATCTCACTACATACAGATGGGGGGACTGTGTTACTATGGATGTCGATTAAGACTGATTACTGTCTATTCATATAGAGCACATTTGACTGGGTCGGGATGAGGGGTCATATTTGACTGGGTCAGGATGAGGGGTCATATTTGACTGGGTCAGGATGAGGGGTCATATTTGACTGGGTCAGGATGAGGGGTCATATTTGACTGGGTCAGGATGAGGGGTTATATTTGACTGGGTCAGGATGAGGGGTCATATTTTACTGGGTCAGGATGAGGGGTCATATTTGACTGGGTCAGGATGAGGGGTCATATTTGACTGGGTCAGGATGAGGGGTCATATTTGACTGGGTCAGGATGAGGGGTCATATTTGACTGGGTCAGGATGAGGGGTCATATTTTACTGGGTCAGGATGAGGGGTCATATTTGACTGGGTCAGGATGAGGGGTCATATTTGACTGGGTCAGGATGAGGGGTCACAGAAGATGCAGCGCTGCAAACAGACCTGCAGAACAGGGTTACTGCTATACAGTGGGTTGTAGAACAGGGTTACTGCTATACAGTGGGTTGTAGGGGTGTAGAACAGGGTTACTGCTATACAGTGGGTTGTAGGGGTGTAGAACAGGGTTACTGCTATACAGTGGGTTGTAGAACAGGGTTACTGCTATAACAGTGGGTTGTAGAACAGGGTTACTGCTATACAGTGGGGTGTAGAACAGGGTTACTGCTATACAGTGGGGTGTAGAACAGGGTTACTGCTATACAGTGGGTTGTAGAACAGGGTTACTGCTATACAGTGGGTTGTAGAACAGGGTTACTGCTATACAGTGGGTTGTAGAACAGGGTTACTGCTATACAGTGGGTTGTAGAACAGGGTTACTGCTATACAGTGGGTTGTAGAACAGGGTTACTGCTATACAGTGGGTTGTAGAACAGGGTTACTGCTATACAGTGGGTTGTAGAACAGGGTTACTGCTATACAGTGGGTTGTAGAACAGGGTTACTGCTATACAGTGGGGTGTAGAACAGGGTTACTGCTATACAGTGGGTTGTAGGGGTGTAGAACAGGGTTACTGCTATACAGTGGGGTGTAGAACAGGGTTACTGCTATACAGTGGGGTGTAGAACAGGGTTACTGCTATACAGTGGGTTGTAGGGGTGTAGAACAGGGTTACTGCTATACAGTGGGTTGTAGAACAGGGTTACTGCTATACAGTGGGGTGTAGAACAGGGTTACTGCTATACAGTGGGGTGTAGAACAGGGTTACTGCTATACAGTGGGTTGTAGGGGTGTAGAACAGGGTTACTGCTATACAGTGGGTTGTAGAACAGGGTTACTGCTATACAGTGGGTTGTAGAACAGGGTTACTGCTATACAGTGGGTTGTAGAACAGGGTTACTGCTATACAGTGGGTTGTAGAACAGGGTTACTGCTATACAGTGGGGTGTAGAACAGGGTTACTGCTATACAGTGGGTTGTAGAACAGGGTTACTGCTATACAGTGGGTTGTAGGGTTGTAGAACAGGGTTACTGCTATACAGTGGGTTGTAGGGGTGTAGAACAGGGTTACTGCTATACAGTGGGTTGTAGGGTTGTAGAACAGGGTTACTGCTATACAGTGGGTTGTAGGGGTGTAGAACAGGGTTACTGCTATACAGTGGGTTGTAGGGGTGTAGAACAGGGTTACTGCTATACAGTGGGTTGTAAGGGTGTAGAACAGGGTTACTGCTTTACAGTGGGTTGTAGAACAGGGTTACTGCTATACCGTGGGTTGTAGAACAGGGTTACTGCTATACAGTGGGTTGTAGAACAGGGTTACTGCTATACAGTGGGTTGTAGAACAGGGTTACTGCTATACCGTGGGTTGTAGAACAGGGTTACTGCTATACAGTGGGTTGTTGAACAGGGTTACTGCTATAACAGTGGGTTGTAGAACAGGGTTACTGCTATACAGTGGGGTGTAGAACAGGGTTACTGCTATACAGTGGGTTGTAGGGGTGTAGAACAGGGTTACTGCTATACAGTGGGTTGTAGAACAGGGTTACTTGCTATACAGTGGGTTGTAGAACAGGGTTACTGCTATACAGTGGGTTGTAGAACAGGGTTACTGCTATACAGTGGGTTGTAGAACAGGGTTACTGCTATACAGTGGGTTGTAGAACAGGGTTACTGCTATACAGTGGGTTGTAGAACAGGGTTACTGCTATACAGTGGGTTGTAGAACAGGGTTACTGCTATACAGTGGGTTGTAGAACAGGGTTACTGCTATACAGTGGGGTGTAGAACAGGGTTACTGCTATACAGTGGGTTGTAGGGGTGTAGAACAGGGTTACTGCTATACAGTGGGGTGTAGAACAGGGTTACTGCTATACAGTGGGTGTAGAACAGGGTTACTGCTATACAGTGGGTTGTAGGGGTGTAGAACAGGGTTACTGCTATACAGTGGGTTGTAGAACAGGGTTACTGCTATACAGTGGGGTGTAGAACAGGGTTACTGCTATACAGTGGGGTGTAGAACAGGGTTACTGCTATACAGTGGGTTGTAGGGGTGTAGAACAGGGTTACTGCTATACAGTGGGTTGTAGAACAGGGTTACTGCTATACAGTGGGTTGTAGAACAGGGTTACTGCTATACAGTGGGTTGTAGAACAGGGTTACTGCTATACAGTGGGTTGTAGAACAGGGTTACTGCTATACAGTGGGGTGTAGAACAGGGTTACTGCTATACAGTGGGTTGTAGAACAGGTTACTGCTATACAGTGGGTTGTAGGGTTGTAGAACAGGGTTACTGCTATACAGTGGGTTGTAGGGGTGTAGAACAGGGTTACTGCTATACAGTGGGTTGTAGGGTTGTAGAACAGGGTTACTGCTATACAGTGGGTTGTAGGGGGGGTAGAACAGGGTTACTGCTATACAGTGGGTTGTAGGGGTGTAGAACAGGGTTACTGCTATAAACAGTGGGTTGTAAGGGTGTAGAACAGGGTACTGCTTTACAGTGGGTTGTAGAACAGGGTTACTGCTATACCGTGGGTTGTAGAACAGGGTTACTGCTATACAGTGGGTTGTAGAACAGGGTTACTGCTATACAGTGGGTTGTAGAACAGGGTTACTGCTATACCGTGGGTTGTAGAACAGGGTTACTGCTATACAGTGGGTTGTTGAAACAGGGTACTGCTATACAGTGGGTTGTAGAACAGGGTTACTGCTATACAGTGGGGTGTAGAACAGGGTTACTGCTATACAGTGGGTTGTAGGGGTGTAGAACAGGGTTACTGCTATACAGTGGGTTGTAGAACAGGGTTACTGCTATACAGTGGGTTGTAGAACAGGTTACTGCTATACAGTGGGTTGTAGGGTTGTAGAACAGGGTTACTGCTATACAGTGGGGTGTAGAACAGGGTTACTGCTATACAGTGGGTTGTAGGGGTGTAGAAACAGGGTTACTGCTATACAGTGGGGTGTAGAACAGGGTTACTGCTATACAGTGGGTTGTAGGGGTGTAGAACAGGGTTACTGCTATACAGTGGGGTGTAGAACAGGGTTACTGCTATACAGTGGGTTGTAGAACAGGGTTACTGCTATACAGTGGTTGTAGAACAGGGTTACTGCTATAACAGTGGGTTGTAGAACAGGGTTACTGCTATACAGTGGGTTGTAGAACAGGGTTACTGCTATACAGTGGGTTGTAGGGGAGCATTAGAGAATTACCTTTATTGTTGCAGGCAATCCACTTCACAGTGTCAGCGAAGGTCACCTCTCGACCAATAAGGTAAGTAAAAACACGCACCTGAAAAAGACAAATTGTTTTCAGCACCTAGTGTCACCTAGTCATACCTCCCATGTCTTAGTGTCACCTAGTCATACCTCCCTTGTGTTAGTGTCACCTAGTCATACCTCCCATGTGTTAGTGTCACCTAGTCATACCTCCCATGTCATACCTCCCATGGTTTAGTGTCACCTATTCATACCTCCCATGTGTTAGTGTCACCTAGTCATACCTCCCATGTCTTAGTGTCACCTAGTCAGACCTCCCTTGTCTTAGTGTCCCCTTGTCATACCTCCCTTGTCATACCTCCCTTGTCTTAGTGTCACCTAGTCATATGTCCCTTGTCATCCCTCCCTTGTCTTAGTGTCACCTAGTCATACCTCCCTTGTCTTAGTGTCACCTTGTCATCCCTCCCTTCTCTTAGTGTCACCTAGTCATACCTCGCTTGTCATCCCTCCCTTGTCTTAGTGTCACCTTGTCATACCTCCCTTGTCTTAGTGTCACCTAGTCATACCTCCCTTGTCAAACCTCCCTTGTCTTAGTGTCACCTAGTCATACCTCCCTTATTTAGTGTCACCTAGTCATACCTCCCTTGTCTTAGTGTCACCTAGTTATACCTCCCTTGTCTTAGTGTCACCTAGTCATACCTCCCTTGTCTTAGTGTCACCTAGTCATACCTCCCTTGTCTTAGTGTCACCTTGTCATCCCTCCCTTCTCTTAGTGTCACCTAGTCATACCTCGCTTGTCATCCCTCCCTTGTCTTAGTGTCACCTTGTCATACCTCCCTTGTCTTAGTGTCACCTAGTCATACCTCCCTTGTCAAACCTCCCTTGTCTTAGTGTCACCTAGTCATACCTCCCTTATTTTAGTGTCACCTTGTCATTCCTCCCTTGTCTCATAATCCCTCCAAAAGAGAAAATGTGTGTGTGTGTGTGTAACGCTGGTTACCCTGCGTTCTGGCCAGTTGAACTCCTGAAACACTTCCTCATAATCCTCCATGGCTCCGTCAGTGATCAGCATGATGGCCTGGTTACACAGACTGCCCTGACCCAACGATGCAGCCTAGAGGACACACAGAGACACACAGAGACACACAGAGACACACAGAGACACACACAGACACACATTGTGATGACCCTCCCACTCTGTCTGCCATATTCTTTCTCTTTGCTCTCGTTTTCCTTATTAGGATGTCGGTGGGCGGAGCCGGGAGGGTCGTCAGCGACATGGGACACACCTGGGCCCGGTGTGTCCCGGGGTAAATACACCTCTTCCCCATTCATGGAGGAGACTCTCTCCATGCAGACACACCTGGACCGGGTCTGTCCCGGGATAAATACACCTCTTCCCCATTCATGGAGGAGACTCTCTCCATTCAGACACACCTGGGCCGGGTCTGTCCCGGGATAAATACACCTCTTCCCCATTCATTGAGGAGACTCTCTCCATGCAGACACACCTGGGCCCGGGTCTGTCCCGGGATAAATACACCTCTTCCCCATTCATGGAGGGAGACTCTCTCCATGCAGACACACCTGGGCCCGGGTCTGTCCCGGGATAAATACACCTCTTCCCCATTCATGGAGGAGACTCTCTCCATGCAGACACACCTGGGCCCGGGTCTGTCCGGGATAAATACACCTCTTCCCCATTCATGGAGGAGACTCTCTCCATGCAGACACCACCTGGACCGGGTCTGTCCCGGGGATAAATACACCTCTTCCCCATTCATGGAGAGACTCTCTCCATGCAGACACACCTGGGCCCGGGTCTGTCCCGGGATAAATACACCTCTTCCCCATTCATTGAGGAGACTCCTCTCCATGCAGACACACCTGGGCCCGGGTCTGTCCCGGGATAAATACACCTCTTCCCCATTCATGGAGGAGACTCTCTCCATGCAGACACACCTGGGCCCGGGTCTGTCCCGGATAAATACAACCTCTTCCCCATGCATGGAGGAGACTCTCTCCATGCAGACACACCTGGGCCCGGGTCTGTCCTGGGATAAATACACCTCTTCCCCATTCATGGGAGGAGACTCTCTCCATGCAGACACATTGTTAGATTTGTGGCATTTTTGTGGGCGTTTGTTTGCTTTCGCACCTTCCAGCACCCCTCATTATCAACATTTATGCACGTAAACAATCCCTTACACTACTGATTACACACACACACGCGCCATGCACACACACACACGCGCCATGCACACACACACGCGCCATGCACACACACCTCATTGAGGATTTTGAAGGATTCCTTCATGGCCTTCTTGACTTTCCCCCTCTCCTTTTACCTGGAGCTCCTCAACCAGCAACTTGAAGTGCTGCAGAGAGAGCAAGAGAACAAGAGAGCGAGGGAGAGACAGAGAGAACAAGAGAGACAGAGAGAACAAGAGAGACAGAGAGAACAAGAAGAGACAGAGAGAACAAAGAGAGACAGAGAGAGACAGAGAGAGAAAGAGAGAGCACAGAAGAGACAGAGAGAGAGACAGAGACAGAGAGAGGAACAGAGAGAGACAGAGACAGAGAGAGAGACAGACAGAGAGAAAGAGAGAGACAGAGAGAGACAGAGAGAGCAAGAGAGAACAAGAGAGCGAGCGGAGACAGAGAGAACAAGAGAGACAGAGAGAACAAGAGAGACAGAGAGAACAAGAGAGACAGAGAGAACAAGAGAGACAGAGAGAGACAGAGACAGAGAGAGAAAGAGAGAGACAGAGAGACACAGAGAGAGACAGAGACAGAGAGAGACAGAGAGAGACAGAGAGAGACAGAGAGAGCGAGGGAGCAAGAGAGAGACAGAGAGAGAGAGCAAGAGAGAGCAAGAGAGAGCAAGAGAACAAGAGAACAAGAGAGCGAGGGAGAGACAGAGGAACAAGAGAGACAGAGAGAACAAGAGACAGAGAGAACAAGAGACAGAGAGAGACAGAGAGAGACAGGAGGCAAGAGAGAGACAGAGAGAGCGAGGGAGCAAGAGAGAGACAGAGACAGAGAGAGAAAGAGAGAGACAGAGAGAGACAGAGAGAGCAAGAGAGAGCAAGAGAGAGCAAGAGAACAGAGAGCGAGGGAGAGACAGAGAGAACAAGAGAGACAGAGAGAACAAGAGAGACAGAGAGACAAGAGAGACAGAGAGAACAATAGAGACAGAGAGAACAAGAGAGACAGAGAGAGACAGAGAGAGACAGAGAGAGCAAGGAGAGAGCAAGAGAACAAAGAGAGCGAGGGAGAGACACAGAGAACAGAGAGACAGAGAGAACAAGAGAGACAGAGAGAGCAAGAGAGCGAGGGAGAGACACAGAGAACAAGAGAGCGGGAGAGAGCAAGAGAGAGACAGAGAGAGACAGAGACAGAGAGAGAAAGAGAGAGACAGAGAGAGACAGAGAGAGACAGAGAGAGCAAGGAGAGACAGAGAGAACAAGAGAGACAGAGAGAACAAGAGAGACAGAGAGAACAGAGAGACCAGATGAGAACAAGAGAGACAGAGAGAACAAGAGAGCAGAGAGAACAAGGAGAACAACGAGAGCGAGGGAGAGACACAGAGAACAAGAGAGCGAGGGAGCGAGGAGAGACAGAGAGAGCAAGAGAGCGAGGGAGAGACACAGAGAACAAGAGAGCGAGGGAGAGAGCAAGAGAGAGACAGAGAGAGACAGAGACAGAGAGAGAAAGAGAGAGACAGAGAGAGACAGAGAGAGCAAGAGAGACAGAGAGAACAAGAGAGAGAGAGAACAGAGAGACAAAGACAGAGAGACAGAGAACAAGAGAGACAGAGAGAACAGAGAGAACAAGAGAGACAGAGAGAACAAGCGAACAGAGAGAGACAGAGAGAGACAGAGAGAGCAGAGAGAGCAAAAGAGAACAGAGAGCGACGATAGAGAACACAGAGACAAGAGAGACAGAGAGAACAAGAGAGACAGAGAGAACAAGAGAGACAGATAGAGAACAAGAGAGACAGAGAGAACAAGAGAGACAGAGAGAACAAGAGAGACAGAGAGAACAAGAGAGACAGAGAGAACAAGAGAGACAGAGAGAACAGAGAACAAGAGAACAAGAGGACAGAGAGAACAACGAGAACCAAGAGAGCGATGGGAGAGACCACGGAGACAAGAGAGCGAGGGGAGCGAGGGAGCGAAGGAGACAGAGAGAGCAAGAAGAGACAGAGAGAACCAAGAGAATCAAGAGGAACAGAGAGAACAAGAGAACAAGAGAGCGAGGGAGAGACACACGAGAACCAAGAGAGCGAGGGAGCGAGGGAAGAGACACAGAGAACAAGAGAGCGAGGGAAGAGAGCAAGAGAGAGAACAGGAGAGGCAAGACCAGCGAGGGAGAGAGCAAGAGAGAGACAGGAGAGACAATGAGGGAGTCGAGAGGAGCAGGAGAGGCGGAAAGGAGAGCTGAGGGAACAAGAGAGCGAGGGAGCGAGGGAGAGACAGAGAGAACAAGAGAGCGAGAAAACAAGAGAGCGAGAGAACAAGACAGAGAGATGTAAAGAGATAATTGTTCCTACCTCCTGCCACTGCAGTCTTCTTGCCCACGGTGACAGTCACAGCTGTGGTGGCGATCACCATCCTCCCTGACGCATCTGATATAGAGATAGAGACAGCTCTCAGAACCCCAACACAGAGGTCCAGAGGGTTTGTACATGGTGAACATGGGGACCAAAAGGGTGCACGGTTTAGCTCCTGCCCAGCACATACCTGGCGGATGCAACTAATCAGTCAGTCAAGGACTTGATAGTAACGCTTTCGGATAGCGACAAAACCATTTGTTGATTGTATTATAAGTTGATTAGGTGTGAATAACATGTGTCGGTAGTAAAACAGCCTGACCTTTGGGTCCCCAGAACCACGTTAAGAAACAGCCTGACCTTTGGGTCCCCAGAACCACGTTAAGAAACAGCCTGACCTTTGGGTCCCCAGAACACGTTAAGAAACAGCCTGACCTTTGGGTCCCAGAACCACGTTAAGAAACAGCCTGACCTTTGGGTCCCCAGAACCACGTTAAGAAACAGCCTGACCTTTGGGTCCCCAGAACCACGTTAAGAAACAGCCTGACATTCAGACCTGTGTGTTATGTCTGAGGCCCTCCATCCATTACAGCAGGCCGGACTTTACACTAAATGATTCAAACAGGCAGATCATTTATGAACTCTGCATAAATGCCACGTTAATGTCATGCAATTCAATGTAACATGGTGTGCGACCCATGGCACCTTATTCCCTATGAGCCCCGGTCCACAGTAGTGCACTGTAAAGGGAATAGGGATGGTATTGGGATGCAACAATGACAACACTCACTCATGCAATCTATCCATTCACTGTC
>NW_022261985.1:7362163-7397562 GCF_002021735.2 Oncorhynchus kisutch
CTGCAGGATTATAATCTACTGTCTTGGTCCTAGTTAAAATGACCTGCAGGATTATAATCTACTGTCTTGGTCCTAGTTAAAATGATCTACAGGATTATAATCTGTTTTGGTCCTAGTTAAAATGATCTACTGGATTATAATCTACTGTCTTGGTCCTAGTTAAAATGATCTACTGGATTATAATCTACTGTCTTGGTCCTAGTTAAAATGATCTACAGGATTATAATCTACTGTCTTGGTCCTAGTTAAAATGATCTACAGGATTATAATCTACTGTCTTGGTCCTAGTTAAAATGATCTACAGGATTATAATCTACTGTCTTGGTCCTAGTTAAAATGATCTACAGGATTATAATCTACTGTCTTGGTCCTAGTTAAAATGATCTACAGGATTATAATCTACTGTCTTGGTCCTAGTTAAAATGATCTACAGGATTATAATCTACTGTCTTGGTCCTAGTTAAAATGATCTACAGGATTATAATCTACTGTCTTGGTCCTAGTTAAAATGACCTACTGGATTATAATCTACTGTCTTGGTCCTAGTTAAAATGATCTACAGGATTATAATCTACTGTCTTGGTCCTAGTTAAAATGACCTGCAGGATTATAATCTACTGTCTTGGTCCTGGTTAAAAATGATCTGCAGGATTATAATCTACTGTCTTGGTCCTAGTTCAAATGACCTACAGGATTATAATCTGTTTTGGTCCTAGTTAAAATGATCTACTGGATTATAATCTACTGTCTTGGTCCTAGTTAAAATGATCTACTGGATTATAATCTACTGTCTTGGTCCTAGTTAAAATGATCTACAGGATTATAATCTACTGTCTTGGTCCTAGTTAAAATGACCTACTGGATTATAATCTACTGTCTTGATCCTAGTTAAAATGATCTACTGGATTATAATCTACTGTCTTGGTCCTAGTTAAAATGATCTACTGGATTATAATCTACTGTCTTGGTCCTAGTTAAAATGACCTACAGGATTATAATCTACTGTCTTGGTCCTAGTTAAAATGATCTACAGGATTATAATCTACTGTCTTGGTCCTAGTTAAAATGACCTACAGGATTATAATCTACTGTCTTGGTCCTAGTTAAAATGACCTACAGGATTATAATCTACTGTCTTGGTCCTAGTTAAAATGACCTACAGGATTATAATCTACTGTCTTGGTCCTAGTTAAAAGCTTTAACTAAACCAAAGTAGATCATTTTAAGATTGTTCTATACATCAGTTGGGGTCTATATCAGCTTCAATATGAGGTCCTAAACCTGGCATGAAAGGTCATCATTATAGCTGTAGCTGTGTGGGCTAATATAGTCTAAATGTCTGCCTTGGGGTAAATTGAGCCAATGGCAAATTGAGCAAATTGAAGGGTTTTCTTGTGTAATGCAAGGCATTATCGCTGGGATAGGATCTACAGGATTATAATCTACTGTCTTGATCCTAGTTAAAAGCTTTTCTTCTGCAAGGGATAGAGATGCAGAAGCCGGTCCATTGAAGCTTGCTTTTTGCAATGAAAATAAACCTTTAAGACCAAAATGAACCAAAATCAGGTCATTTTCTGTCATGTACTGACTTGGAGAAGACCTTTGGTCTGGAAACACAGGAGTTAGGAGGGTCACAGGTCACAAGAAGGGGTGAGGGGTATGTGGTAAAATACAGAGAGTTAGCCAGATTCAGAAAGCAACCATGTCAGAAGAACAATGTGTTGTTGAAGCAGTGTGTAGAGGGGAGAGTGGGGTGAATTGATCCATGTGGTAAATTGAGCCAAAGGGGTAAATTGATCCATGTGGTAAATTGAGCCAAAGGGGTAAATTGAGCCAAAGGGGTAAATTGAGCCAAAGGGATAAATTGAGCCAAAGGGGTAAATTGATCCAAAGGGGTAAATTGAGCCACCCTTGTTCTAGGAAACAATACACCACATGAATCATTTAACCAAATATTTAGGAAGAGGTGTTCATTTCATGGAGTCTGTGAAGGAAGAAACCACATGGAAAAAGGGGTAAGGAAGTTACAGTAGGTCAAAACCCAGACTTTCCCCGAGTCAAATGAATGTGCTGTTATACAGTAGTAATGCTGGTATCTAAAACTAAGTAGATCGTTTTAGGATTGTTCTATACATCAGTTGGGGTCGATATAAACTTCAATATGAGGTCCTAAACCTGGCATGAAAGGTCATCATTGTAGTTGTAGCTGCGTGGGCTAATATAGTCTAAATGTTTGCCTTGGGGTAAATTGAGCCAATGGCCATGGGGTAAATTGAGCCAATGGCCTTGGGGTAAATTGAGCCAATGGCCTTGGGGTAAATTGAGCCAATGGCCTTGGGGTAAATTGAGCCAATGGCCTTGGGGTAAATTGAGCCAATGGCCTTGGGGTAAATTGAGCCAATGGCCTTGGGGTAAATTGAGCCAATGGCCTTGGGGTAAATTGAGCCAATGGCCATGAGGTAAATTGAGCCAATGGCCATGAGGTAAATTGAGCCAATGGCCATGAGGTAAATTGAGCCAATGGCCATGGGGTAAATTGAGCCATTGGCCTTGGGGTAAATTGAGCCAATGGCCATGGGGTAAATTGGGCCAATGGCCATGGGGTAAATTGAGCCAATGGCCATGGGGTAAATTGGGCCAATGGCCATGGGGTAAATTGAGCCAATGGCCTTGGGGTAAATTGAGCCAATGGCCATGGGGTAAGTTGAGCCAATGGCCTTGGGGTAAATTGAGCCAATGGCCATGGGGTAAGTTGAGCCAATGGCCTTGGGGTAAATTGAGCCAATGGCCATGGGGTAAATTGAGCCAATGGCCATGGGGTAAATTGAGCCAATGGCCTTGGGGTAAATTGAGCCAATGGCCATGGGTAAATTGAGCCAATGGCCTTGGGGTAAATTGAGCCAATGGCCATGAGGTAAGTTGAGCCAATGGCCTTGGGGTAAATTGAGCCAATGGCCTTGGGGTAAATTGAGCCAATGGCCTTGGGGTAAATTGAGCCAATGGCCTTGGGGTAAATTGAGCCAATGGCCTTGGGGTAAATTGAGCCAATGGCCTTGGGGTAAATTGAGCCAATGGCCATGGGGTAAATTGAGCCAATGGCCATGGGTAAATTGAGCCAATGGCCTTGGGGTAAATTGAGCCAATGGCCATGAGGTAAATTGAGCCAATGGCCATGGGGTAAATTGAGCCAATGGCCATGGGTAAATTGAGCCAATGGCCATGGGTAAATTGAGCCAATGGCCATGAGGTAAATTGAGCCAATGGCCATGAGGTAAATTGAGCCAATGGCCTTGGGGTAAATTGAGCCAATGGCCATGAGGTAAATTGAGCCAATGGCCATGAGGTAAATTGAGCCAATGGCCATGAGGTAAATTGAGCCAATGTAAGTGTTTTCTTCCCAGGCGTAAGGTACCATCTCTGGGATATGAGGTAACAACAGGGCCTGTGTTAAAAGTGATTCAAAATCACAAAGGGTTTGTTAGGTATTAAGCCTGTGTTAAAAGATGCATAAAAAAAAATAATTAAAAAAAGCAATTGTAACGAATTGTGTTTAAGAAACAAAGATAAGACATGGTTTTAAATGGTAGTGGTAATATTTTCATTCTGTATGCCCTGACCAGAGGAGGCTGCTGAGGGGAGGACGGCTCATAATAATGGATGGAACGGAGCGAATGGAATGGCCTCAAACACATGGAAACCATGGAAACCATGTGATTGATATATGTGATACCATTCCACTAATGTCGCTCCAGCCAGTACCACAAGCCTGTACTCCCCAATTAAGGTTCCACCAACCGCCAGTGGACCCGGCAGTACCTTCATCACCCACTAGAGGGTGATGAAAGTCCACAGGAGCATATTTCTGAAGGTAATATCAATTCAAGGGGCTATAGGTCATATCAATTCAAGGGGCTATAGGTCATATCAATTCAAGGGGCTATAGGTCATATCAATTCAAGGGGCTATAGGTCATATCAATTCAAGGGGCTATAGGTAATATTAATTCAAGGGGTTATAGGTCATATCAATTCAAGGGGCTATAGGTCATATCAATTCAAGGGGCTATAGGTCATATCAATTCAAGGGGCTATAGGTCATATCAATTCAAGGGGCTATAGGTCATATCAATTCAAGGGGCTATAGGTCATATCAATTCAAGGGGCTATAGGTAATATTAATTCAAGGGGTTATAGGTCATATCAATTCAAGGGGCTATAGGTCATATCAATTCAAGGGGCTATAGGTCATATCAATTCAAGGGGCTATAGGTCATATCAATTCAAGGGGCTATAGGTCATATCAATTCAAGGGGCTATAGGTAATATTAATTCAAGGGGTTATAGGTCATATCAATTCAAGGGGCTATAGGTCATATCAATTCAAGGGGCTATAGGTCATATCAATTCAAGGGGCTATAGGTCATATCAATTCAAGGGGCTATAGGTCATATCAATTCAAGGGGCTATAGGTCATATCAATTCAAGGGGTAATATCTCCACAAAGGAAACAACCCAAACACGTCCCTCAGCAATAAGAGCAATAACCCGGCCATCCCTGTCCACCTGAGTCGGCAAGTTCCTTTTCAAAACAAATTTCAAATCAAACGGTTGGGTCCCAAATGCTTCTAAACCAGAGTCCATAGGGCCTATATAATACACTACCTCTAAACCAGAGTCCATAGGGCCTATATAATACACTACCTCTAAACCAGAGTCCATATATAATACACTACCTCTAAACCAGAGTCCATGGGGCCTATATAATACACTACCTCTAAACCAGAGTCCATAGGGCCTATATAATACACTACCTCTAAACCAGAGTCCATAGGGCCTATATAATACACTACCTCTAAACCAGAGTCCATAGGGCCTATATAATACACTACCTCTAAACCAGAGTCCATAGGGCCTATATAATACACTACCTCTAAACCAGAGTCCATAGGGACTATATAATACACTACCTCTAAACCAGAGTCCATAGGGCCTATATAATACACTACCTCTAAACCAGAGTCCATAGGGCCTATATAATACACTACCTCTAAACCAGAGTCCATAGGGCCTATATAATACACTACCTCTAAACCAGAGTCCATAGGGCCTATATAATACACTACCTCTAAACCAGAGTCCATAGGGCCTATATAATACACTACCTCTAAACCAGAGTCCATATATAATACACTACCTCTAAACCAGAGTCCATAGGGACTATATAATACACTACCTCTAAACCAGAGTCCATAGGGCCTATATAATACACTACCTCTAAACCAGAGTCCATAGGGACTATATAATACACTACCTCTAAACCAGAGTCCATAGGGCCTATATAATACACTACCTCTAAACCAGAGTCCATAGGGCCTATATAATACACTACCTCTAAACCAGAGTCCATAGGGCCTATATAATACACTACCTCTAAACCAGAGTCCATAGGGCCCGGTCAAAAGTACTGCCCATATGGAATAGGGTAGCGTCTGGGACTCAGTCAGTCTCCAGGCTGATATCTTCAGACCCATCAAACACAGAGCCTCCTAATGGACCCTGTAGACACTCTAGACATACACCTGTTAAGGTCAACAAAGAGCTGCTGGCCCACAACTCCCCCTCACAGAGGAGAATTACACAATGAGTGACGGGAGCAATCAGATGACTGATAACTAGTGGGATTATGTTGCGGTGTCAGTCACTCAGACTAAACCCTGCCTGGCAGGAGGGCACTGCCAGGGAAGAGTCCTGAAGAGCCCTAACAAGGACAGTTACTAGAGAGATAAGAGTCTCTCTGAGATTAGAGTAGGCTATAGAAAGACTAGTCCGTTTCTACAGACAGACTGAATAACAGAGAAAATCTCCTTTTGGCAGGTAGGGGTTTATAGCAATCCTGCTACAGTCATGGTATCTTCTGACTGTTATACTGTAGAAAGGACTCACCCACCCACCCACCCACCAACTCACTCATCCACTCACTCACTCACCAACTCACTCACCCACCAACTCACTCACCAACTCACTCACTCACCAACTCACTCACTCACCAACTCACTCACTCACCAACTCACTCACTCACCAACTCACTCACTCACCAACTCACTCTCTCACCAACTCACTCTCTCACCAACTCACTCTCTCACCAACTCACTCTCTCACCAACTCACTCTCTCACCAACTCACTCTCTCACCAACTCACTCACTCACCCACTCACCCACCCACCCACCAACTCACTCAACAGCTCACTCACTCACTCACTCACCCACCAACTCACCCACCCACCAACTCACCCACCCACCAACTCACCCACCCATAATAAATGTAGCCACCTATGTAGAGCAGAGACAACCCAGTAAAACAACAGATGACAACCCAATGTGTTTCAGTACTGTAGGTAACCCAGTGTGTTTCAGTACTGTAGGTAACCCAGTGTGTTTCAGTACTGTAGGTAACCCAGTGTGTTTCAGTACTGTAGGTAACCCAGTGTGTTTCAGTACTGTAGGTTTGACTTACTTGGCAACGCGTTTCTCAATGCCCACGTATCTGGTGACCCTCATCAGACCAGACCGGGTGCCCAGGAACGCAGTCTCCACCCCCTCGTCCATACTGAACACACAGAGGAGAGACAAGGAGGGGCAGTAACACTACGGCTGAAAACCAGACATACATTCAAATCTAAACAAGGATGTAGAGCATTTATCAACAGATAATAAATATGGGATATATTGGTAGTATGGTACGTTACAGTACTGTTACCAACCCAGATGGAGTATAGTAGTGGAGTAGTATGGTACGTTACAGTACTGTTACCAACCCAGATGGAGTATAGTAGTGGAGTAGTGTGGTAGTGTGGTAGTATGGTACGTTACAGTACTGTTACCAACCCAGATGGAGTATAGTAGTGGAGTAGTATGGTACGTTACAGTACTGTTACCAACCCAGATGGAGTATAGTAGTGGAGTAGTATGGTAGTATGGTACGTTACAGTACTGTTACCAACCCAGATGGAGTATAGTAGTGGAGTAGTATGGTAGTATGGTACGTTACAGTACTGTTACCAACCCAGATGGAGTATAGTAGTGGAGTAGTATGGTAGTATGGTACGTTACAGTACTGTTACCAACCCAGGTGGAGTATAGTAGTGGAGTAGTATGGTAGTATGGTACGTTACAGTACTGTTACCAACCCAGATGGAGTATAGTAGTGGAGTAGTATGGTACGTTACAGTACTGTTACCAACCCAGATGGAGTATAGTAGTGGAGTAGTATGGTACGTTACAGTACTGTTACCAACCCAGATGGAGTATAGTAGTGGAGTAGTATGGTAGTGTGGTAGTATGGTACGTTACAGTACTGTTACCAACCCAGATGGAGTATAGTAGTGGAGTAGTATGGTAGTATGGTACGTTACAGTACTGTTACCAACCCAGATGGAGTATAGTAGTGGAGTAGTATGGTACGTTACAGTACTGTTACCAACCCAGATGGAGTATAGTAGTGGAGTAGTATGGTACGTTACAGTACTGTTACCAACCCAGATGGAGTATAGTAGTGGAGTAGTATGGTAGTGTGGTAGTATGGTACGTTACAGTACTGTTACCAACCCAGATGGAGTATAGTAGTGGAGTAGTATGGTAGTATGGTACGTTACAGTACTGTTACCAACCCAGATGGAGTATAGTAGTGGAGTAGTATGGTACGTTACAGTACTGTTACCAACCCAGATGGAGTATAGTAGTGGAGTAGTATGGTAGTATGGTACGTTATAGTACTGTTACCAACCCAGATGGAGTATAGTAGTGGAGTAGTATGGTAGTATGGTACGTTACAGTACTGTTACCAACCCAGATGGAGTATAGTAGTGGAGTAGTGGAGTAGTATGGTAGTATGGTACGTTACAGTACTGTTACCAACCCAGATGGAGTATAGTAGTGGAGTAGTGTGGTAGTATGGTACGTTACAGTACTGTTACCAACCCAGATGGAGTATAGTAGTGGAGTAGTATGGTAGTATGGTACGTTACAGTACTGTTACCAACCCAGATGGAGTATAGTAGTGGAGTAGTATGGTAGTATGGTACGTTACAGTACTGTTACCAACCCAGATGGAGTATAGTAGTGGAGTAGTATGGTAGTATGGTACGTTACAGTACTGTTACCAACCCAGATGGAGTATAGTAGTGGAGTAGTATGGTAGTATGGTACGTTACAGTACTGTTACCAACCCAGATGGAGTATAGTAGTGGAGTAGTATGGTAGTATGGTACGTTACAGTACTGTTACCAACCCAGATGGAGTATAGTAGTGGAGTAGTATGGTAGTATGGTACGTTACAGTACTGTTACCAACCCAGATGGAGTATAGTAGTGGAGTAGTATGGTAGTATGGTACGTTACAGTACTGTTACCAACCCAGATGGAGTATAGTAGTGGAGTAGTATGGTAGTATGGTACGTTACAGTACTGTTACCAACCCAGATGGAGTATAGTAGTGGAGTAGTATGGTAGTATGGTACGTTACAGTACTGTTACCAACCCAGATGGAGTATAGTAGTGGAGTAGTATGGTAGTATGGTACGTTACAGTACTGTTACCAACCCAGATGGAGTATAGTAGTGGAGTAGTATGGTAGTATGGTACGTTATAGTACTGTTACCACTGGTGTGGTAGTGTGGTAGTATGGTACGTTACAGTACTGTTACCAACCCAGATGGAGTATAGTAGTGGAGTAGTATGGTAGTATGGTACGTTACAGTACTGTTACCAACCCAGATGGAGTATAGTAGTGGAGTAGTATGGTAGTATGGTACGTTACAGTACTGTTACCAACCCAGATGGAGTATAGTAGTGGAGTAGTATGGTAGTATGGTACGTTATAGTACTGTTACCAACCCAGATGGAGTATAGTAGTGGAGTAGTATGGTAGTATGGTACGTTACAGTACTGTTACCAACCCAGATGGAGTATAGTAGTGGAGTAGTATGGTAGTATGGTACGTTATAGTACTGTTACCACTGGTGTGGTAGTGTGGTAGTATGGTACGTTACAGTACTGTTACCAACCCAGATGGAGTATAGTAGTGGAGTAGTATGGTAGTATGGTACGTTACAGTACTGTTACCAACCCAGATGGAGTATAGTAGTGGAGTAGTATGGTAGTGTGGTAGTATGGTACGTTATAGTACTGTTACCAGGTGGAGTATAGTAGTGGAGTAGTATGGTAGTATGGTACGTTACAGTACTGTTACCAACCCAGATGGAGTATAGTAGTGGAGTAGTATGGTAGTATGGTACGTTATAGTACTGTTACCACTGGTGTGGTAGTGTGGTAGTATGGTACGTTACAGTACTGTTACCAACCCAGATGGAGTATAGTAGTGGAGTAGTATGGTAGTATGGTACGTTACAGTACTGTTACCAACCCAGATGGAGTATAGTAGTGGAGTAGTATGGTAGTATGGTACGTTACAGTACTGTTACCAACCCAGATGGAGTATAGTAGTGGAGTAGTATGGTAGTATGGTACGTTATAGTACTGTTACCACTGGTGTGGTAGTGTGGTAGTATGGTACGTTACAGTACTGTTACCAACCCAGATGGAGTATAGTAGTGGAGTAGTATGGTAGTATGGTACGTTACAGTACTGTTACCAACCCAGATGGAGTATAGTAGTGGAGTAGTATGGTAGTATGGTACGTTACAGTACTGTTACCAACCCAGATGGAGTATAGTAGTGGAGTAGTATGGTAGTATGGTACGTTACAGTACTGTTACCAACCCAGATGGAGTATAGTAGTGGAGTAGTATGGTAGTATGGTACGTTACAGTACTGTTACCAACCCAGATGGAGTATAGTAGTGGAGTAGTATGGTAGTATGGTACGTTACAGTACTGTTACCAACCCAGATGGAGTATAGTAGTGGAGTAGTATGGTAGTATGGTACGTTACAGTACTGTTACCAACCCAGATGGAGTATAGTAGTGGAGTAGTATGGTAGTATGGTACGTTACAGTACTGTTACCAACCCAGATGGAGTATAGTAGTGGAGTAGTATGGTAGTATGGTACGTTACAGTACTGTTACCAACCCAGATGGAGTATAGTAGTGGAGTAGTATGGTAGTATGGTACGTTACAGTACTGTTACCAACCCAGATGGAGTATAGTAGTGGAGTAGTATGGTAGTATGGTACGTTACAGTACTGTTACCAACCCAGATGGAGTATAGTAGTGGAGTAGTATGGTAGTATGGTACGTTACAGTACTGTTACCAACCCAGATGGAGTATAGTAGTGTAGTAGTATGGTAGTATGGTACGTTACAGTACTGTTACCAACCCAGATGGAGTATAGTAGTGGAGTAGTATGGTAGTATGGTACGTTATAGTACTGTTACCACTGGTGTGGTAGTGTGGTAGTATGGTACGTTATAGTACTGTTACCAGGTGGAGTATAGTAGTGGAGTAGTATGGTACGTTATAGTACTGTTACCAGGTGGAGTATAGTAGTGGAGTAGTATGGTAGTATGGTACGTTATAGTACTGTTACCACTGGTGTGGTAGTGTGGTAGTATGGTACGTTACAGCACTGTTACCACTGGTGTGGTAGTGTGGTAGTGTGGTACGTTATAGTACTGTTACCAGGTGGAGTATAGTAGTGGAGTAGTATGGTAGTGTGGTAGTATGGTACGTTACAGCACTGTTACCACTGGTGTGGTAGTGTGGTAGTATGGTATGTTACAACACTGTTACCAACCCAGATGGAGTATAGTAGTATGGTATGTTACAGCACTGTTACCAGGTGGAGTATAGTAGTGGAGTAGTATGGTAGTGTAGTGGTGTGGTAGTATGGTACGTTACAGCACTGTTACCAACCCAGATGGAGTATAGTAGTATGGTATGTTACAGCACTGTTACCAGGTGGAGTATAGTAGTGGAGTAGTATGGTAGTGTGGTAGTATGGTACGTTATAGTACTGTTACCACTGGTGTGGTAGTGTGGTATGTTACAGCACTGTTACCAACCCAGATGGAGTATAGTAGTGGAGTAGTGTGGTATGTTACAGCACTGTTACCAACCCAGATGGAGTATAGTAGTGGAGTAGTGTGGTAGTGTGGTAGTATGGTATGTTACAGCACTGTTACCAACCCAGATGGAGTATAGTAGTGGAGTAGTGGAGTAGTGTGGTAGTATGGTAGTATGGTATGTTACAGCACTGTTACCAACCCAGATGGAGTATAGTAGTGGAGTAGTGGAGTAGTGTGGTAGTGTGGTAGTATGGTAGTATGGTATGTTACAGCACTGTTACCAACCCAGATGGAGTATAGTAGTGGAGTAGTGTGGTAGTGTGGTAGTATGGTACGTTACAGCACTGTTACCAACCCAGGTGGAGTATAGTAGTGGAGTAGTATGGTAGTGTGGTACATTATAGTACTGTTACCACTGGTGTGGTAGTGGAGTAGTGTGGTAGTATGGTATGTTACAACACTGTTACCAACCCAGATGGAGTATAGTAGTGGAGTAGTATGGTAGTATGGTAGTGTGGTAGTGGAGTAGTGTGGTAGTGTGGTAGTATGGTATGTTACAACACTGTTACCAACCCAGCTGGAGTATAGTAGTGGAGTAGTATGGTAGTGTGGTAGTGTGGTAGTGAAGTAGTGTGGTAGTGTGGTAGTGTGGTAGTATGGCAGCATGGTAGTATGGTAGTATGGTAGTGTGGTAGTGTGGTAGTATAGTAGCATGGTAGTATGGTATGTTACAGCACTGTTACCAACCCAGATGGAGTATAGTAGTGGAGTAGTATGGTAGTGTGGTATGTTACAGTACTGTTACCAACCCAAATGGATTATAGTAGTGGAGTAGTATGGTAGTGTGGTAGTGTGGTAGTATAGTAGCATGGTAGTATGGTAGTGTGGTAGTGTGGTAGTATAGTAGCATGGTAGTATGGTATGTTACAGTACTGTTACCAACCCACATGGATTATAGTAGTGGAGTAGTATGGTAGTGTGGTAGTGTGGTAGTGAAGTAGTGTGGTAGTGTGGTAGTGTGGTAGTGTGGTAGTATGGCAGCATGGTAGCATGGTAGTATGGTAGTGTGGTAGTGTGGTAGTATGGCAGCATGGTAGCATGGTAGTATGGTATGTTACAGCACTGTTACCAACCCAGATGGATTATAGTAGTATGGTGGTATGGTAGTGTAGTGGTGTGGTAGTGTGGTAGTATGGTAGTATGGTAGTATGGTAGTGTAGTGGTGTGGTAGTGTGGTAGTATGGTAGTATGGTAGTGTGGTAGTGTGGTAGTATAGTAGCATGGTAGTATGGTAGTATGGTAGTGTGGTAGTGTGGTAGTATAGTAGCATGGTAGTATGGTATGTTACAGCACTGTTACCAACCCAGATGGATTATAGTAGTGGAGTAGTATGGTAGTGTGGTAGTGTGGTATGTTACAGTACTGTTACCAACCCAGATGGATTATAGTAGTGTGGTAGTGTGGTAGTATAGTAGTATGGTAGTGTGGTAGTATAGTAGTGTGGTAGTGTAGTGGTGTGGTAGTGTGGTAGTATCGTAGTGTGGTAGTGTAGTAGTATGGTAGTGTGGTAGTACAGTAGTATGGTAGTATGGTAGTATGGTAGTATGGTAGTGTGGTAGTGGAGTAGTGTGGTAGTATGGTATGTTACAGCACTGTTACCAACCCAGATGGATTATAGTAGTATGGTGGTGTGGTAGTGTGGTAGTATGGTAGTATGGTAGTGTAGTGGTGTGGTAGTGTGGTAGTATGGTAGTGTGGTAGTGTGGTAGTATAGTAGCATGGTAGTATGGTAGTGTGGTAGTGTGGTAGTATAGTAGCATGGTAGTATGGTATGTTACAGCACTGTTACCAACCCAGATGGATTATAGTAGTGGAGTAGTATGGTAGTGTGGTAGTGTGGTATGTTACAGTACTGTTACCAACCCAGATGGATTATAGTAGTATGGTAGTGTGGTAGTGTGGTAGTATAGTAGTATGGTAGTGTGGTAGTATAGTAGTGTGGTAGTGTAGTGGTGTGGTAGTGTGGTAGTATCTTAGTGTGGTAGTGTGGTAGTGTGGTAGTATAGTAGTATGGTAGTATGGTAGTGTGGTAGTGGAGTAGTGTGGTAGTATGGTAGTATGGTAGTATGGTAGTGTGGTAGTATGGTAGTATGGTAGTGTGGTAGTGGAGTAGTGTGGTAGTATGGTAGTATGGTAGTGTGGTAGTGGAGTAGTGTGGTAGTATGGTAGTATGGTAGTATGGTAGTGTGGTAGTGGAGTAGTGTGGTAGTATGGTAGTATGGTAGTGTGGTAATGGAGTAGTGTGGTAGTATGGTAGTATGGTAGTATGGTAGTATGGTAGTGTGGTAGTGGAGTAGTGTGGTAGTATGGTAGTATGGTAGTATGGTAGTGTGGTAGTGTGGTAGTGTGGTAGTATGGTAGTATGGTAGTGTGGTAGTGTAGTAGTATGGTAGTGTGGTAGTATAGTAGTATGGTAGTGTGGTAGTGGAGTAGTATGGTAGTATGGCAGCATGGTATGTTATAGCACTGTTACCAACCCAGATGGATTATAGTAGTATGGCAGCATGGTATGTTACAGCACTGTTACCAACCCAGATGGATAGAACATCATGTCTGTCTGGTAGGACTCTCCATGTGACCACAGAGAGTGGTGGTACTGTGCAAGTGTAGTGTAGTAGTGTGGTAGTGTGGTAGTGTGGTAGTATAGTAGTGTAGTGGTGTGGTAGTGTAGTGGTGTGGTAGTGTAGTAGTATAGTAGTGTAGTAGTATAGTCGTGTAGTAGTGTAGTGGTGTGGTAGTGTAGCAGTGTAGTAGTATAGTAGTACAGTAGTATCGTAGTGTAGTAGTGTAGTAGTGTAGTAGTGTGGTAGTGTAGTAGTATAGTCGTGTGACTGTGTAGTAGTATAGTAGTGTAGTAGTATAGGCGTGTGACTGTGTAGTAGTGTAGTAGTATAGTAGTGTAGTAGTATAGGCGTGTGACTGTGTAGTAGTGTAGTAGTATAGTAGTGTAGTAGTATAGTCGTGTGACTGTGTAGTAGTGTAGTAGTATAGTAGTGTAGTAGTATAGTCGTGTGATTGTGTAGTCGTGTAGTAGTATAGTAGTGTAGTAGTATAGTCGTGTGATTGTGTAGTAGTGTAGTAGTATAGTAGTGTAGTGGTGTAGTGGTGTGGTAGTTTAGCAGTGTAGTAGTACAGTAGTATCGTAGTGTAGTGGTGTGGTAGTATAGTAGTATAGTAGTGTAGTAGTGTAGTAGTATAGTAGTGTAGTAGTATAGTAGTGTAGTGGTGTAGTTGTATAGTAGTGTAGTAGTATAGCAGTGTAGAAGTATAGTAGTATAGTGGTGTAGTAGTATAGTGGCGTAGTAGTGTGGTAGTGTAGTAGTGTGGTAGTGTAGTAGTGTAGTAGTATAGTAGTGTGGTAGTATAGTAGTATAGTAGTGTAGTAGTGTGGTAGTGTAGTAGTGTAGTAGTACAGTAGTGTAGTAGTACAGTAGTGTAGTAGTGTAGTATTATAGTAGTGTAGTAGTGTAGTAGTATATTCGTGTGGTAGTGTAGTAGTGTAGTAGTATAGTAGTGTAGTAGTATATTAGTGTGGTAGTGTAGTAGTATAGTAATGTAGTAGTGTAGTAGTGTAGTAGTATAGTAGTGTAGTGGTGTGGTAGTGTAGAAGTATAGTAGTATAGTGGTGTAGTAGTATAGTGGTGCAGTAGTATAGCAGTGTAGTAGTGTAGTAGTATAGTAGTGTGGTAGTGTAGAAGTATAGTAGTATAGTGGTGTAGTAGTATAGTGGTGCAGTAGTATAGTAGTGTAGTGGTGTAGTGGTGTGGTAGTGTAGACATATAGTAGTATAGTAGTGTAGTAGTATAGTAGTGTGGTAGTGTAGAAGTATAGTAGTATAGAAGTATAGTGGTGTAGTAGTATAGTGGTGTAGTAGTATAGCAGCATAGCAGTGTAGTAGTGTAATAGTATAGTAGTGTAGTAGTATAGTAGTATAGTAGTGTAGTAGTATAGTAGCGTAGTAGTGTAGTAGCATAGTGATGTAATAGTATAGTAGTATAGTGGTGTAGTAGTATAGTAGTATAGTGGTGTAGTAGTGTAGTAGTGTAATAGTATAGTAGTGTAGTAGTATAGTAGTGTGGTAGTGTAGACGTATAGTAGTATAGCAGTGTAGTAGTATAGTAGTGTGGTAGTGTAGAAGTATAGTAGTATAGAAGTATAGTGGTGTAGTAGTATAGCAGTATAGTAGTGTAGTAGTGTAGTAGTATAGTGGTGTAGTAGTGTAGTAGTATAGTGGTGTAGTAGTATAGCAGTATAGTAGTGTAGTAGTGTAATAGTATAGTAGTGTAGTAGTATAGTAGTATAGTAGTGTAGTAGTGTAGAAGTATAGTAGTATAGAAGTATAGAAGTATAGTGGTGTAGTAGTATAGTAGTATAGTAGTGTAGAAGTATAGTAGTATAGAAGTATAGTGGTGTAGTAGTATAGCAGTATAGTAGTGTAGTGGTGTAGTAGTATAGTGGTGTAGTAGTATAGCAGTATAGTAGTGTAGTAGTGTAATAGTATAGTAGTGTAGTAGTATAGTAGTATAGTAGTGTAGTAGTATAGTAGTGTAGTAGTATAGTAGTGTAGTAGTGTAGTAGCATAGTGATGTAATAGTATAGTAGTATAGTGGTGTAGTAGTATAGTAGCATAGTGGTGTAGTAGTATAGTGGTGTAGTAGTGTAGTAGTGTGGTAGTGTACTAGTGTGGTATTGTAGTATCCATGGTAATTACCCAGATGGGTTGAGCATCAATGCTGTCCAGTAAGCCTCCATGGGGGCTGTGACCACAGCATCAAACAGAGTCTGTCTCAACAGTTCCTCATCACCTATAGACCATGAATGAGATTCTTGTTAAAGGTCAATCTAAGGCTCTTTTCTGAAATGGCGTGTTAATATCTGAATGTACTGTGGGGGGCTCACACTCCAGATCAGGTTCCTTCCCTGTGAGGTATCGAAACACAGCCTGGAGCTGGGTCAGCTTGCGGTGGTGAGGGTCAATGTCTGTCTCACAGTAGGTCCTGTAGACAGACAGACAGACAGACAGACAGACACACACACACACACACACACACACACACACACACACACACACACACACACACACACACACACACACACACACACACACACACACACACACACACACACACACACACACCAGTAATAGTGTACCAGTCAGGTCATAGCTTGCTGGTGAGTGAAAGAATAGGGAGAGAAACTGATTCGTCAGACACTCACCACTCATTTGCGATGGACACATCTGGCTGCATCAGGTCATTGAGGCCTGTGGATGAAAACAAGTTATAACACCCTGGTTTAGTAGTTAAACTGCAGAGGCCTGTGGATGGACACAAGTTATAACACCCTGGTTTAGTAGTTATACTGCAGAGGCCTGTGGATGGACACAAGTTATAACACCCTGGTTTAGTAGTTATACTGCAGAGGCCTGTGGATGGACACAAGTTATAACACCCTGGTTTAGTAGTTATACTGCAGAGGCCTGTGGATGGACACACGTTATAATACCCTGGTTTAGTAGTTAAACTGCAGAGGCCTGTGGATGGACACAAGTTATAACACCCTGGTTTAGTAGTTATACTGCAGAGGCCTGTGGATGGAAACAAGTTATAACACCCTGGTTTAGTAGTTATACTGCAGAGGCCTGTGGATGGAAACAAGTTATAACACCCTGGTTTAGTAGTTCAACTGCAGAGGCCTGTGGATGGACACACGTTATAACACCCTGGTTTAGTAGTTATACTGCAGAGGCCTGTGGATGAAAACACCCTGGTTTAGTAGTTAAACTGCAGTGTTTGTTGTTCAGGTGAGACAGACGACTTACCTTCCCTAACAGACACGTTCCCAATGAAGATATATTCTCCGTGCCCTCTGGTCAGCACCATGCCAAGACTGTAGAGACACACCCATTACACGTTTACACGGTTTCCATTGTTTTTTCTCCACATTATATCTGTTTATGAGACGTCTACATAGAAGAAGAATGTTACGTTGTCTGTGTTGATTGGACCAACCTGAACGGAGTCTCGTTGATGGTTGTGTAGAAGTAGTCATTCTTCAGGAACATGACTCTTCTCTGGTAGGGGAATAAACAGCTCTTAAAGGTGGTAGTCGGCTCTATGTAGTGTCACCTTGTACTGGGTCTACTGCAGTGTTAATAACTATGTAATGTCACCTTGTACTGGGTCTACTGCTGTGTTAATAACTATGTAGTGTCACCTTGTACTGGGTCTACTGCTGTGTTAATAACTATGTAGTGTCACCTTGTACTGGGTCTACTGCTGTGTTAATAACTATGTAATGTCACCTTGTACTGGGTCTACTGCTGTGTTAATAACTATGTAGTGTCACCTTGTACTGGGTCTACTGCTGTGTTAATAACTATGTAATGTCACCTTGTACTGGGTCTACTGCTGTGTTAATAACTATGTAATGTCACCTTGTACTGGGACTACTACTGTGTTAATAACTATGTCATGTCACCGTGTACTGGGTCTACTGCTGTGTTAATAACTATGTAATGTCACCTTGTACTGGGTCTACTGCTGTGTTAATAACTATGTAATGTCACCTTGTACTGGGTCTACTGCTGTGTTAATAACTATGTAGTGTCACCTTGTACTGGGTCTACTGCTGTGTTAATAACTATGTAGTGTCACCTTGTACTGGGTCTACTGCTGTGTTAATAACTATGTAATGTCACCTTGTACTGGGTCTACTGCTGTGTTAATAACTATGTAATGTCACCTTGTACTGGGACTACTGCTGTGTTAATAACTATGTAATGTCACCTTGTACTGGGACTACTGCTGTGTTAATAACTATGTAATGTCACCTTGTACTGGGACTACTGCTGTGTTAATAACTATGTAGTGTCACCTTGTACTGGGTCTACTGCTGTGTTAATAACTATGTAGTGTCACCTTGTACTGGGTCTACTGCTGTGTTAATAACTATGTAGTGTCACCTTGTACTGGGTCTACTGCTGTGTTAATAACTATGTAATGTCACCTTGTACTGGTCTACTGCTGTGTTAATAACTATGTAATGTCACCTTGTACTGGGACTACTGCTGTGTTAATAACTATGTAGTGTCACCTTGTACTGGGTCTACTGCTGTGTTAATAACTATGTAATGTCACCTTGTTCTGGGTCTACTACTGTGTTAATAACTATGTAATGTCACCTTGTACTGGGTCTACTGCTGTGTTAATAACTATGTAATGTCACCTTGTACTGGGACTACTGCTGTGTTAATAACTATGTAATGTCACCTTGTACTGGGTCTACTGCTGTGTTAATAACTATGTAATGTCACCTTGTACTGGGACTACTACTGTGTTAATAACTATGTAGTGTCACCTTGTACTGGGACTACTGCTGTGTTAATAACTATGTAATGTCACCTTGTACCGGGTCTACTGCTGTGTTAATAACTATGTAGTGTCACCTTGTACTGGGTCTACTGCTGTGTTAATAACTATGTAGTGTCACCTTGTACTGGGACTACTGCTGTGTTAATAACTATGTAGTGTCACCTTGTACTGGGACTACTGCTGTGTTAATAACTATGTAATGTCACCTTGTACTGGGACTACTACTGTGTTAATAACTATGTAATGTCACCTTGTACTGGGACTACTGCTGTGTTAATAACTATGTAATGTCATATTGTACTGGGTCTACTGCTGTGTTAATAACTATGCTGTGTTAATAACTATGCTGTGTTAATAACTATGTAATGTCATATTGTACTGGGTCTACTGCTGTGTTAATAACTATGCTGTGTTAATAACTATGCTGTGTTAATAACTATGTAATGTCATATTGTACTGGGTCTACTGCTGTGTTAATAACTATGCTGTGTTAATAACTATGCTGTGTTAATAACTATGCTGTGTTAATAATAACTTACCCCTTTCTCTACAGTGGCTCTGACGTCTAAGGACAGAGTACCTGTCTCTCCTTTTACCATGGCAGTTCTCAACTGGAAGGAAAATACACACGGCCACAATCAGAGACGGTCTTCTGTGGCTGTGAATAAGAAGTGTGAAAGTGTGTGTGTGTGGTCTGTGTGTGTGTATATGTGTGTGTGTGTGTGCGCCTGTGTGTGTGTGTGTGTATATCTGTGTATATGTGTGTGTGTGTGTATATATGTGTGTATGTGTGTGTGTGCCTGTGAGTGTGTATGTGTGTGTGTGTATATATGTGTGTATGTGTGTGTGTGCCTGTGAGTGTGTATGTGTGTGTGTGTGTGTGTGTGTGTGTGTGTGTGTGTGTGTGTGTGTGTGTGTGTGTGTGTGTGTGTGTGTGTGTGTGTGTGTGTGTGTGTGTGTGTGTGTGTGTGTGTGTGTGTGTGCGTGCGTGTGTGTGTGTGTGTGTCTGTGTCTGTGTGTGTGTGTGTGATTACTCACCGTCTCATCCGTGTCCTCCCACTCCACCTCAGCCAGATCAACACTGTTGTAGTTGGGTTTTGGCTTCAGCTTCTTTCCCTCCTTATACAGAGGTCGGAGGTCAGGGTGGGCGAGGATATAACCGTTGTTGGTGTTGAGGAAGGCGTAACCATGGACACCCAGCTATAGGAGACACACAGGGAGACATGGATCTCATGAAAGAGGGGTCAGAGAGTTCAGACAGTCGTTAAGGTGCAGTACAGAGCAGACAGCTCTATAGAAGGACATCAAAGACGACAGGAACGTGTTGTCCATAGAGGTGAAGGGTTGTTGGTACCTTGTATCTAGGAGCCAGCCTCATCAGTTCTCTCAGAGGGACGTCAGTCCCCACCACCCCCAGCAGAATACCATGAGACAGCTGGACGCAGAAAGACAGAGAGACACAGAGAGACAAGGATGGGTGCATTAGCCTACAGGACCATGAGACAACTGGGTGCAGAAAGACAGAGAGACACAGAGAGACAAGGATGGGTGCATTAGCCTACAGGACCATGACTCAGCCCCGGCCTGTCATTAATTGCGTTGTTGATTTAGCTCCACTCTAGGGTATGCATCCCAAACGGAACCCTATTTCCTATATAGTGCACTACTTTAGACCAGAGCCCTATTTACTATATAGTGCACTACTTTAGACCAGAGCCCTATTTACTATATAGTGCACTACTTTAGACCAGAGCCCTATTTACTATATAGTGCACTACTTTAGACCAGAGCCCTATTTACTATATAGTGCACTACCTTAGACCAGAGCCCTATTCCCTATATAGTGCACTACCTTAGACCAGAGCCCTATTCCCTATATAGTGCACTACCTTAGACCAGAGCCCTATTCCCTATATAGTGCACTACTTTAGACCAGAGCCCTATTCCCTATATAGTGCACTACTTTAGACCAGAGCCCTATTCCCTATATAGTGCACTACTTTAGACCAGAGCCCTATTTCCTATATAGTGCACTACTTTAGACCAGAGCCCTATTTACTATATAGTGCACTACTTTAGACCAGAGCCCTATTCCCTATATAGTGCACTACTTCAGACCAGAGCCCTATTCCCTATATAGTGCACTACTTTAGACCAGAGCCCTATTCCCTATATAGTAGACAACTTTAGACCAGAGCCCTATTCCCTATATAGTGGACTACTTTGGGACTCAGCCCAGACCCCCACTCACCGTCTCCTTCTTCTTGCTGAACACAGGCATGGCCACAGAGGTCATGAGGAGCAGGCTCTGAGCCTGGGTGTTGAACAGCTGGGAAGGAATGGGAACACAGTTAGTGTCTGATACTATAACCACATCTACTGTCAGGTACAGAGGAAGACTAGTGTCTGATACTATACACACATCTACTGTCAGGTACAGAGGAAGACTAGTGTCTGATACTATACACACATCTACTGTCAGGTACAGAGGAAGACTAGTGTCTGATACTATAACCACATCTACTGTCAGGTACAGAGGAAGACTAGTGTCTGATACTATACACACATCTACTGTCAGGTACAGAGGATGACTAGTTAGTGTCTGATACAATACACACATCTACTGTCAGGTACAGAGGAAGACTAGTTAGTGTCTGATACTATACACACATCTACTGTCAGGTACAGAGGAAGACTAGTTAGTGTCTGATACAATACACACATCTACTGTCAGGTACAGAGGAAGACTAGTTAGTGTCTGATACTATACACACATCTACTGTCAGGTACAGAGGAAGACTAGTTAGTGTCTGATACAATACACACATCTACTGTCAGTTACAGAGGAAGACTAGTTAGTGTCTGATACTATAACCACATCTACTGTCAGGTACAGAGGAAGACTAGTGTCTGATACTATACACACATCTACTGTCAGGTACAGAGGAAGACTAGTGTCTGATACTATATACACATCTACTGTCAGGTACAGAGGAAGACTAGTGTCTGATACTATAACCACATCTACTGTCAGGTACAGAGGAAGACTAGTGTCTGATACTATACACACATCTACTGTCAGGTACAGAGGAAGACTAGTGTCTGATACTATACACACATCTACTGTCAGGTACAGAGGAAGACTAGTGTCTGATACTATAACCACATCTACTGTCAGGTACAGAGGAAGACTAGTGTCTGATACTATACACACATCTACTGTCAGGTACAGAGGATGACTAGTTAGTGTCTGATACAATACACACATCTACTGTCAGGTACAGAGGAAGACTAGTTAGTGTCTGATACTATACACACATCTACTGTCAGGTACAGAGGAAGACTAGTTAGTGTCTGATACAATACACACATCTACTGTCAGGTACAGAGGAAGACTAGTTAGTGTCTGATACTATACACACATCTACTGTCAGGTACAGAGGAAGACTAGTTAGTGTCTGATACAATACACACATCTACTGTCAGTTACAGAGGAAGACTAGTTAGTGTCTGATACTATACACACATCTACTGTCAGGTACAGAGGAAGACTAGTTAGTGTCTGATACTATACACACATCTACTGTCAGGTACAGAGGAAGACTAGAGTCTGATACAATACACATCTACTGTCAGGTACAGAGGAAGACTAGTTAGTGTCTGATACTATACACACATCTACTGTCAGGTACAGAGGAAGACTAGTTAGTGTCTGATACTATACACACATCTACTGTCAGGTACAGAGGAAGACTAGTTAGTGTCTGATACTATACACACATCTACTGTCAAGTACAGAGGAAGACTAGTTAGTGTCTGATACTATACACACATCTACTGTCAGGTACAGAGGAAGACTAGTTAGTGTCTGATACTATACACACATCTACTGTCAGGTACAGAGGAAGACTAGTTAGTGTCTGATACTATACACACATCTACTGTCAGGTACAGAGCAAGACTAGTGTCTGATACTATACACACATCTACTGTCAGGTACAGAGGAAGACTAGTGTCTGATACAATACACACATCTACTGTCAGGTACAGAGGAAGACTAGTTAGTGTCTGATACTATACACACATCTACTGTCAGGTACAGAGGAAGACTAGTTAGTGTCTGATACTATACACACATCTACTGTCAGGTACAGAGGAAGACTAGTTAGTGTCTGATACAATACACACATCTACTGTCAGTTACAGAGGAAGACTAGTTAGTGTCTGATACTATACACACATCTACTGTCAGGTACAGAGGAAGACTAGTTAGTGTCTGATACTATACACACATCTACTGTCAGGTACAGAGGAAGACTAGTGTCTGATACAATACACATCTACTGTCAGGTACAGAGGAAGACTAGTTAGTGTCTGATACTATACACACATCTACTGTCAGGTACAGAGGAAGACTAGTGTCTGATACTATACACACATCTACTGTCAGGTACAGAGGAAGACTAGTTAGTGTCTGATACTATACACACATCTACTGTCAAGTACAGAGGAAGACTAGTTAGTGTCTGATACTATACACACATCTACTGTCAGGTACAGAGGAAGACTAGTTAGTGTCTGATACTATACACACATCTACTGTCAGGTACAGAGGAAGACTAGTTAGTGTCTGATACTATACACACATCTACTGTCAGGTACAGAGCAAGACTAGTGTCTGATACTATACACACATCTACTGTCAGGTACAGAGGAAGACTAGTGTCTGATACAATACACACATCTACTGTCAGGTACAGAGGAAGACTAGTTAGTGTCTGATACTATACACACATCTACTGTCAGGTACAGAGGAAGACTAGTTAGTGTCTGATACTATACACACATCTACTGTCAGGTACAGAGGAAGACTAGTTAGTGTCTGATACAATACACACATCTACTGTCAGTTACAGAGGAAGACTAGTTAGTGTCTGATACTATACACACATCTACTGTCAGGTACAGAGGAAGACTAGTTAGTGTCTGATACTATACACACATCTACTGTCAGGTACAGAGGAAGACTAGTGTCTGATACAATACACATCTACTGTCAGGTACAGAGGAAGACTAGTTAGTGTCTGATACTATACACACATCTACTGTCAGGTACAGAGGAAGACTAGTTAGTGTCTGATACTATACACACATCTACTGTCAGGTACAGAGGAAGACTAGTTAGTGTCTGATACTATACACACATCTACTGTCAAGTACAGAGGAAGACTAGTTAGTGTCTGATACTATACACACATCTACTGTCAGGTACAGAGGAAGACTAGTTAGTGTCTGATACTATACACACATCTACTGTCAGGTACAGAGGAAGACTAGTTAGTGTCTGATACTATACACACATCTACTGTCAGGTACAGAGCAAGACTAGTGTCTGATACTATACACACATCTACTGTCAGGTACAGAGGAAGACTAGTGTCTGATACAATACACACATCTACTGTCAGGTACAGAGGAAGACTAGTTAGTGTCTGATACGAAACAATACACACATCTACTGTCAGGTACAGAGGAAGACTAGTGTCTGATACTATACACACATCTACTGTCAGGTACAGAGGAAGACTAGTGTCTGATACTATACACACATCTACTGTCAGTTACAGAGGAAGACTAGTGTCTGATACAATACACACATCTACTGTCAGGTACAGAGGAAGACTAGTGTCTGATACAATACACACATCTACTGTCAGGTACAGAGGAAGACTAGTGTCTGACACTATACACACATCTACTGTCAGGTACAGAGGAAGACTAGTGTCTGATACTATAACCACATCTACTGTTGGTACAGAGGAAGACTAGTGTCTGATACTATAAACACATCTACTGTCAGGTACAGAGGAAGACTAGTGTCTGATACTATAAACACATCTACTGTCAGGTACAGAGGAAGACTAGTGTCTGATACGAAACAATACACACATCTACTGTCAGGTACAGAGGAAGACTAGTTAGTGTCTGATACGAAACAATACACACATCTACTGTCAGGTACAGAGGAAGACTAGTTAGTGTCTGACACTATAAACACATCTACTGTCAGGTACAGAGGAAGACTAGTTAGTGTCTGACACTATAAACACATCTACTGTCAGGTACAGAGGAAGACTAGTTAGTGTCTGACACTATAAACACATCTATCCAATCCAAGTTTATTCATATGCACAGGATACAGTGTAGAGTACACAGGATACAGTGTAGACTACACAGGATACAGTGTAGAGTACACAGGATACAGTGTAGAGTAGACAGGATACAGTGTAGACTACACAGGATACAGTGTAGACTACACAGGATACAGTGTAGACTACACAGGATACAGTGTAGACTACACAGGATACAGTGTAGAGTACACATGATACAGTGTAGACTACACAGGATACAGTGTAGAGTAGACAGGATACAGTGTAGACTACACAGGATACAGTGTAGAGTAGACAGGATACAGTGTAGACTACACAGGATACAGTGTAGAGTAGACAGGATACAGTGTAGACTACACAGGATACAGTGTAGACTACACAGGATACAGTGTAGAGTAGACAGGATACAGTGTAGACTACACAGTACAATGAAATGGAGAGCTCCAACATGATCTAGTTCAATAATACAACTGTATACTGGACCGAACTAGCAGCTATTTTCTAACAGCTACATGTGAAAAGCCAAGGAGCTAGTGAACGCTTTCTATCAAACGTTTACTAAAGATCTCTAAAGGGTTAGACAGAGCCCAGACTTTACCTCTGCTGTGTTGGGCAGCTGGCGGAGTGAGTGAGGGAGGGAGTGAGGGAGTGAGTGAGTGAGTGAGTGAGTGAGACAGAGAGAAAGAGACAGAGCGAAAGAGAGAGAGAGAGAGAGAGACAGAGAGAGAGAGAGAGAGAGACAGAGAGAGAGAGAGAGAGAGACAGAGAGAGAGAGAGAGAGAGAGAGAGAGAGAGAGAGAGAGAAAGAAAGAGAAAGAGAACAAGACACAGATGAGAAGGAGAGAACAGACAAACAACAGAATAGAAGACATGGAAATGGAGACATAAGATAAAACAATATACAGATGAAGACAAACAGAGAAACAGATCAGAATGAGATACACAGAGAGAGACAAAGAGAGAGACAAAGAGAGAGACAAAGAGAGAGACAAAGAGAGAGACAAAGAGAGAGACAAAGAGAGAGACAGAATGCGAGACAGTGAGAGGGTCAGAATGAGATACAGAGAGAGACAAAGAGAGAGACCGGGAGAGAGACAGAATGCGAGACAGTGAGAGGGTCAGAATGAGATACAGAGAGAGACAAAGAGAGAGACCGGGAGAGAGACAGAATGCGAGACAGTGAGAGGGTCAGAATGAGATACAGAGAGAGACAAAGAGAGAGACCGGGAGAGAGACAGAATGCGAGACAGTGAGAGGGTCAGAATGAGATACAGAGAGAGACAAAGAGAGAGACCGGGAGAGAGACAGAATGCGAGACAGTGAGAGGGCCAGAAAGAGAGAGAGAGAAGCAGAGACAGACAGACAAAAAGAGAAAGAGAGACAGACAAAGAGAGAGAGAGGAGAGAGAGACAGTGAATCTCACCGCACTGTCCATGTAAGCCTCTGTCCAGATGATGTCATGATCATGGTTGATGACCATTGGTCGACTCAGAACGTGAAGGTACTCCATGACATTCTCCTGAACATCGGCCAACGTGGAGACGTGTGTGTAGTAACCTGTATGGGACAAGGTATACAGGGTATATGACAACACACACACACACACACACACACACACACACACACACACACACACACACACACACACACACACACACAGAGCTGCATTAGCAGATGGGCTTTGAGGTATAATTGACAGTGATAAGTGGGTGTTTGTGTTGAGCTCAGTCCACATGTTAAGATGATTATTAGTGGGGTGCATTATCCTCACCGTCCACAGGAGGGCAGCACAGCTATTAGCACAGCTAATCCTGACCATTTATTCTCTCTCTTTTTCCAGCCCAAAGTATGCAAACACAGCCGTAATCTCTCTCTCTACCGCACACACAGGATTAATGATCTATCACTGTGTTATTGGTGGAGTATTCAGACTGAGGGTAGATTCTCAGCAGTCACATAATGAAAAGGATTCAGACAGTGTTGTGTTGTTGTACAGGGTAGGCTGGTGTTCAGGCTTACAGGGGATAAACCAGTTATAACAACACTCCATTAAGCCCTCCTGTCCCAGTCATTGGGATTGAAGAGTGCTCCTAGACCTTAGTGCTGCTTTTGATACCATCGATCACCACATTCTTTTGGAGAGATTGGAAACCCAAATTGGTCTACACGGACATGTTCTGGCCTGGTTTAGATCTTATCTGTCGGAAAGATATCAGTTTGTCTCTGTGAATGGTTTGTCCTCTGACAAATCAACTGTAAATTTCGGTGTTCCTCAAGGTTCCGTTTTAGGACCACTATTGTTTTCACTATATATTTTACCTCTTGGGGATGTTATTCGAAAACATAATGTAAACTTTCACTGCTATGCGGATGACACACAGCTGTACATTTCAATGAAACATGGTGAAGCCCCAAAATTGCCCTCGCTAGAAGCATGTGTTTCAGACATAAGGAAGTGGATGGCTGCAAACTTTCTACTATTAAACTCGGACAAAACAGAGATGCTTGTTCTAGGTCCCAAGAAACAAAGAGATCTTCTGTTGAATCTGACAATTAATCTTAATGGTTGTACAGTCGTCTCAAATAAAACTGTGAAGGACCTCGGCGTTACTCTGGACCCTGATCTCTCTTTTGAAGAACATATCAAGACCATTTCGAGGACAGCTTTTTTCCATCTACGTAACATTGCAAAAATCAGAAACTTTCTGTCCAAAAATGATGCAGAAAAATTAATCCATGCTTTTGTCACTTCTAGGTTAGACTACTGCAATGCTCTATTTTCCGGCTACCCGGATAAAGCACTAAATAAACTTCAGTTAGTGCTAAATACGGCTGCTAGAATCCTGACTAGAACCCAAAAATTTGATCATATTACTCCAGTGCTAGCCTCTCTACACTGGCATCCTGTCAAAGCAAGGGCTGATTTCAAGGTTTTACTGCTAACCTACAAAGCATTACATGGGCTTGCTCCTACCTATCGCTCTGATTTGGTCCTGCCGTACATACCTACACGTACGCTACGGTCACAAGACGCAGGCCTCCTAATTGTCCCTAGAATTTCTAAGCAAACAGCTGGAGGCAGGGCTTTCTCCTATAGAGCTCCATTTTTATGGAACGGTCTGCCTACCCATGTCAGAGACGCAAACTCGGTCTCAACCTTTAAGTCTTTACTGAAGACTCATCTCTTCAGTGGGTCATATGATTGAGTGTAGTCTGGCCCAGGAGTGGGAAGGTGAACGGAAAGGCTCTGGAGCAACGAACCGCCCTTGCTGTCTCTGCTTGGCCGGTTCCCCTCTTTCCACTGGGATTCTCTGCCTCTAACCCTATTACAGGGGCTGAGTCACTGGCTTGCTGGGGCTCTCTCATGCCGTCCCTGGAGGGGGTGCGTCACCTGAGTGGGTTGATTCACTGTTGTGGTCATCCTGTCTGGGTTGGCGCCCCCCCCCTTGGGTTGTGCCGTGGCGGAGATCTTTGTGGGCTATACTCAGCCTTGTCTCAGGATGGTAAGTTGGTGGTTGAAGATATCCCTCTAGTGGTGTGGGGGCTGTGCTTTGGCAAAGTGGGTGGGGTTATATCCTTCCTGTTTGGCCCTGTCCGGGGGTGTCCTCGGATGGGGCCACAGTGTCTCCTGACCCCTCCTGTCTCAGCCTCCAGTATTTATGCTGCAGTAGTTTATGTGTCGGGGGGCTGGGGTCAGTTTGTTATATCTGGAGTACTTCTCCTGTCCTATTCGGTGTCCTGTGTGAATCTAAGTGTGCGTTCTCTAATTCTCTCCTTCTTTCTCTCTCTCGGAGGACCTGAGCCCTAGGACCATGCCCCAGGACTACCTGACATGATGACTCCTTGCTGTCCCCAGTCCACCTGGCCATGCTGCTGTTCCAGTTTCAACTGACCTGAGCCCTAGGACCATGCCCCAGGACTACCTGACATGATGACTCCTTGCTGTCCCCAGTCCACCTGGCCATGCTGCTGCTCCAGTTTCAACTTCCACCTGACTGTGCTGCTGCTCCAGTTTCAACTGTTCTGCCTTATTATTATTCGACCATGCTGGTCATTTATGAACATTTGAACATCTTGGCCATGTTCTGTTATAATCTCCACCCGGCACAGCCAGAAGAGGACTGGCCACCCCACATAGCCTGGTTCCTCTCTAGGTTTCTTCCTAGGTATTGGCCTTTCTAGGGAGTTTTTCCTAGCCACCGTGCTTCTACACCTGCATTGCTTGCTGTTTGGGGTTTTAGGCTGGGTTTCTGTACAGCACTTTGAGATATCAGCTGATGTACGAAGGGCTATATAAATAAATTTGATTTGATTTGATTTGATTTGAAGAGTGAAGGACTGTGTTACTATGTCTCACTACATACAGTGATTATACAGATGGGAGGACTGTGTTACTATGTCTCACTACATACAGATGGGAGGACTGTGTTACTATGTCTCACTACATACAGATGGGAGGACTGTGTTACTATGTCTCACTACATACAGATGGGAGGACTGTGTTACTATGTCTCACTACATACAGATGGGAGGACTATGTTACTATGTCTCACTACATACAGTGATTATACAGATGGGAGGACTGTGTTACTATGTCTCACTACATACAGATGGGAGGACTGTGTTACTATGTCTCATTACATACAGTGATTATACAGATGGGAGGACTGTGTTACTATGTGCGGCAGCGTAGCCTAGTGGTTAGAGCGTTGGACTAGTAACCGGAAGGTTGTGAGTTCAAATCCCCGAGCTGACAAGGTACAAAATCTGTCGTTCTGCCCCTGAACAGGCAGTTAACCCACTGTTCCCAGGCCGTCATTGAAAATAAGAATGTGTTCTTAACTGACTTGCCTGGTTAAATAAAGGTTAAAAAAATAAAAAATGAAATGTCTCACTACATACAGATGGGAGGACTGTGTTACTATGTCTCACTACATACAGTGATTATACAGATGGGAGGACTGTGTTACTATGTCTCACTACATACAGATGGGAGGACTGTGTTACTATCTCACTACATACAGATGGGGGGACTGTGTTACTATGGATGTCGATTAAGACTGATTACTGTCTATTCATATAGAGCACATTTGACTGGGTCGGGATGAGGGGTCATATTTGACTGGGTCAGGATGAGGGGTCATATTTGACTGGGTCAGGATGAGGGGTTATATTTGACTGGGTCAGGATGAGGGGTCATATTTGACTGGGTCAGGATGAGGGGTCATATTTGACTGGGTCAGGATGAGGGGTCATATTTGACTGGGTCAGGATGAGGGGTCATATTTGACTGGGTCAGGATGAGGGGTCATATTTTACTGGGTCAGGATGAGGGGTCATATTTGACTGGGTCAGGATGAGGGGTCATATTTGACTGGGTCAGGATGAGGGGTCACAGAAGATGCAGCGCTGCAAACAGACCTGCAGAACAGGGTTACTGCTATACAGTGGGTTGTAGAACAGGGTTACTGCTATACAGTGGGTTGTAGGGGTGTAGAACAGGGTTACTGCTATACAGTGGGTTGTAGGGGTGTAGAACAGGGTTACTGCTATACAGTGGGTTGTAGGGGTGTAGAACAGGGTTACTGCTATACAGTGGGTTGTAGAACAGGGTTACTGCTATACAGTGGGTTGTAGAACAGGGTTACTGCTATACAGTGGGGTGTAGAACAGGGTTACTGCTATACAGTGGGGTGTAGAACAGGGTTACTGCTATACAGTGGGTTGTAGAACAGGGTTACTGCTATACAGTGGGTTGTAGAACAGGGTTACTGCTATACAGTGGGTTGTAGAACAGGGTTACTGCTATACAGTGGGTTGTAGAACAGGGTTACTGCTATACAGTGGGTTGTAGAACAGGGTTACTGCTATACAGTGGGTTGTAGAACAGGGTTACTGCTATACAGTGGGTTGTAGAACAGGGTTACTGCTATACAGTGGGTTGTAGAACAGGGTTACTGCTATACAGTGGGGTGTAGAACAGGGTTACTGCTATACAGTGGGTTGTAGGGGTGTAGAACAGGGTTACTGCTATACAGTGGGGTGTAGAACAGGGTTACTGCTATACAGTGGGGTGTAGAACAGGGTTACTGCTATACAGTGGGTTGTAGAACAGGGTTACTGCTATACAGTGGGTTGTAGAACAGGGTTACTGCTATACAGTGGGGTGTAGAACAGGGTTACTGCTATACAGTGGGGTGTAGAACAGGGTTACTGCTATACAGTGGGTTGTAGGGGTGTAGAACAGGGTTACTGCTATACAGTGGGTTGTAGAACAGGGTTACTGCTATACAGTGGGTTGTAGAACAGGGTTACTGCTATACAGTGGGTTGTAGAACAGGGTTACTGCTATACAGTGGGTTGTAGAACAGGGTTACTGCTATACAGTGGGGTGTAGAACAGGGTTACTGCTATACAGTGGGTTGTAGAACAGGGTTACTGCTATACAGTGGGTTGTAGGGTTGTAGAACAGGGTTACTGCTATACAGTGGGTTGTAGGGGTGTAGAACAGGGTTACTGCTATACAGTGGGTTGTAGGGTTGTAGAACAGGGTTACTGCTATACAGTGGGTTGTAGGGGTGTAGAACAGGGTTACTGCTATACAGTGGGTTGTAGGGGTGTAGAACAGGGTTACTGCTATACAGTGGGTTGTAAGGGTGTAGAACAGGGTTACTGCTTTACAGTGGGTTGTAGAACAGGGTTACTGCTATACCGTGGGTTGTAGAACAGGGTTACTGCTATACAGTGGGTTGTAGAACAGGGTTACTGCTATACAGTGGGTTGTAGAACAGGGTTACTGCTATACAGTGGGTTGTAGAACAGGGTTACTGCTATACAGTGGGTTGTAGAACAGGGTTACTGCTATACAGTGGGTTGTTGAACAGGGTTACTGCTATACAGTGGGTTGTAGAACAGGGTTACTGCTATACCGTGGGTTGTAGAACAGGGTTACTGCTATACAGTGGGTTGTTGAACAGGGTTACTGCTATACAGTGGGTTGTAGAACAGGGTTACTGCTATACAGTGGGGTGTAGAACAGGGTTACTGCTATACAGTGGGTTGTAGGGGTGTAGAACAGGGTTACTGCTATACAGTGGGTTGTAGAACAGGGTTACTGCTATACAGTGGGTTGTAGAACAGGTTACTGCTATACAGTGGGTTGTAGGGTTGTAGAACAGGGTTACTGCTATACAGTGGGGTGTAGAACAGGGTTACTGCTATACAGTGGGTTGTAGGGGTGTAGAACAGGGTTACTGCTATACAGTGGGGTGTAGAACAGGGTTACTGCTATACAGTGGGTTGTAGGGGTGTAGAACAGGGTTACTGCTATACAGTGGGGTGTAGAACAGGGTTACTGCTATACAGTGGGTTGTAGAACAGGGTTACTGCTATACAGTGGGTTGTAGAACAGGGTTACTGCTATACAGTGGGTTGTAGAACAGGGTTACTGCTATACAGTGGGTTGTAGAACAGGGTTACTGCTATACAGTGGGTTGTAGAACAGGGTTACTGCTATACAGTGGGTTGTAGGGGAGCATTAGAGAATTACCTTTATTGTTGCAGGCAATCCACTTCACAGTGTCAGCGAAGGTCACCTCTCGACCAATAAGGTAAGTAAAAACACGCACCTGAAAAAGACAAATTGTTTTCAGCACCTAGTGTCACCTAGTCATACCTCCCATGTCTTAGTGTCACCTAGTCATACCTCCCTTGTGTTAGTGTCACCTATTCATACCTCCCATGTGTTAGTGTCACCTAGTCATACCTCCCATGTCTTAGTGTCACCTAGTCAGACCTCCCTTGTCTTAGTGTCCCCTTGTCATACCTCCCTTGTCATACCTCCCTTGTCTTAGTGTCACCTAGTCATATGTCCCTTGTCATCCCTCCCTTGTCTTAGTGTCACCTAGTCATACCTCCCTTGTCTTAGTGTCACCTTGTCATCCCTCCCTTCTCTTAGTGTCACCTAGTCATACCTCGCTTGTCATCCCTCCCTTGTCTTAGTGTCACCTTGTCATACCTCCCTTCTCTTAGTGTCACCTAGTCATACCTCCCTTGTCAAACCTCCCTTGTCTTAGTGTCACCTAGTCATACCTCCCTTATTTTAGTGTCACCTTGTCATTCCTCCCTTGTCTTAGTGTCACCTAGTCATACCTCCCTTGTCTTAGTGTCACCTAGTTATACCACCCTTGTCTTAGTGTCACCTAGTCATACCTCCCTTGTCTTAGTGTCACCTAGTCATACCTCCCTTGTCTTAGTGTCACCTAGTCATACCTCCCTTGTCTTAGTGTCACCTAGTCATACCTCGCTTGTCATCCCTCCCTTGTCTTAGTGTCACCTAGTCATACCTCCCTTGTCTTAGTGTCACCTTGTCATCCCTCCCTTCTCTTAGTGTCACCTAGTCATACCTCGCTTGTCATCCCTCCCTTGTCTTAGTGTCACCTTGTCATACCTCCCTTCTCTTAGTGTCACCTAGTCATACCTCCCTTGTCAAACCTCCCTTGTCTTAGTGTCACCTAGTCATACCTCCCTTATTTTAGTGTCACCTTGTCATTCCTCCCTTGTCTTAGTGTCACCTAGTCATACCTCCCTTGTCTTAGTGTCACCTAGTTATACCACCCTTGTCTTAGTGTCACCTAGTCATACCTCCCTTGTCTTAGTGTCACCTAGTCATACCTCCCTTGTCTTAGTGTCACCTAGTCATACCTCCCTTGTCTTAGTGTCACCTAGTCATACCTCGCTTGTCATCCCTCCCTTGTCTTAGTGTCACCTAGTCATACCTCCCTTATTTTAGTGTCACCTTGTCATTCCTCCCTTGTCTCATAATCCCTCCAAAAGAGAAAATGTGTGTGTGTGTGTGTAACGCTGGTTACCCTGCGTTCTGGCCAGTTGAACTCCTGAAACACTTCCTCATAATCCTCCATGGCTCCGTCAGTGATCAGCATGATGGCCTGGTTACACAGACTGCCCTGACCCAACGATGCAGCCTAGAGGACACACAGACACACACAGAGACACACAGAGACACACAGAGACACACACAGACACACATTGTGATGACCCTCCCACTCTGTCTGCCATATTCTTTCTCTTTGCTCTCGTTTTCCTTATTAGGATGTCGGTGGGCGGAGCCGGGAGGGTCGTCAGCGACATGGGACACACCTGGGCCCGGTGTGTCCCAGGGTAAATACACCTCTTCCCCATTCATGGAGGAGACTCTCTCCATGCAGACACACCTGGACCGGGTCTGTCCCGGGATAAATACACCTCTTCCCCATTCATGGAGGAGACTCTCTCCATTCAGACACACCTGGGCCCGGGTCTGTCCCGGGATAAATACACCTCTTCCCCATTCATTGAGGAGACTCTCTCCATGCAGACACACCTGGGCCCGGGTCTGTCCCGGGATAAATACACCTCTTCCCCATTCATGGAGGAGACTCTCTCCATGCAGACACACCTGGACCGGGTCTGTCCCGGGATAAATACACCTCTTCCCCATTCATTGAGGAGACTCTCTCCATGCAGACACACCTGGGCCCGGGTCTGTCCCGGGATAAATACACCTCTTCCCCATTCATGGAGGAGACTCTCTCCATGCAGACACACCTGGGCCCGGGTCTGTCCTGGGATAAATACACCTCTTCCCCATTCATGGAGGAGACTCTCTCCATGCAGACACACCTGGACCGGGTCTGTCCCGGGATAAATACACCTCTTCCCCATTCATGGAGGAGACTCTCTCCATTCAGACACACCTGGGCCCGGGTCTGTCCCGGGATAAATACACCTCTTCCCCATTCATTGAGGAGACTCTCTCCATGCAGACACACCTGGGCCCGGGTCTGTCCCGGGATAAATACACCTCTTCCCCATTCATGGAGGAGACTCTCTCCATGCAGACACACCTGGACCGGGTCTGTCCCGGGATAAATACACCTCTTCCCATTCATTGAGGAGACTCTCTCCATGCAGACACACCTGGGCCCGGGTCTGTCCCGGGATAAATACACCTCTTCCCCATTCATGGAGGAGACTCTCTCCATGCAGACACACCTGGGCCCGGGTCTGTCCCGGGATAAATACACCTCTTCCCCATTCATGGAGGAGACTCTCTCCATGCAGACACACCTGGGCCCGGGTCTGTCCTGGGATAAATACACCTCTTCCCCATTCATGGAGGAGACTCTCTCCATGCAGACACATTGTTAGATTTGTGGCATTTTTGTGGCCGTTTGTTTGCTTTCGCACCTTCCAGCACCCCTCATTATCACATTTATGCACGTAAACATTCCCTTACACTACTGATTACACACACACACACGTGCGCCATGCACACACACACGCGCCATGCACACACACACACGCGCCATGCACACACACACACACGCCATGCACACACACACACGCGCCATGCACACACACACGCGCCATGCACACACACACGCGCCATGCACACACACCTCATTGAGGATTTTGAAGGATTCCTTCATGGCCTTCTTGACTTTCCCCTCTCCTTTTACCTGGAGCTCCTCAACCAGCAACTTGAAGTGCTGCAGAGAGAGAGAGAGAGAGGGGGGGGGGGGGAGAGATGGGGGAAGAGAGAGAGAGAGAGATGGGGGGAGAGAGAGAGAGAGAGATGGGGGGAGAGAGAGAGAGAGATAGGGAGAGAGAAGAGATGGGGGAGAGAGAGAGGATGGGGAGAGAGAGAGGGGGAAGAGAGAGGGGGGAGAGAGAGAGGGGGGGGAAGAGAGAGGGGGGGGAGAGAGAGGGGGGGG
>NW_022261985.1:7397662-7402662 GCF_002021735.2 Oncorhynchus kisutch
GGAGGGAGGGAGGGAGGGAGGGAGGGAGGGAGGGAAGAGTTGCCGTGCTGTCAAGCCCTTTACCACTTCGTGACTCCGAGTCCCTGCCAGGAACAGTAGTCTAGTGGCACCCGGCCCACTGGTGTGAATCCCATCGCTCTGAGCCTTCTTAACCAGCCTTAATGAGCAAACAGCTTATGGGCCTTAATTGATGAATTGAGTTGATTAGCATTAGAGATCCATTGGTTACCTCTCGGTTGTCCAGGTCAGCCTGGACCAGGGTGCCCTTGAAGCAGGGTTCCACGTATTGGACATAGTCGCTGTACTGTGGGACAGAACGCATGGGGAAAACAGGTCAAGGATCAGACGCGTGTGTGTGTGTGTGTGTGTGTGGTGTGTGTGTGTGTGTGTGTGTGTGTGTGTGTGTGTGTTTGTGTGTGTGTCTACGTATAGGGAAACAGGTCAAGGATCAGACGTGTGTGTGTGTGTGTGTGTGTGTGTGTGTGTGTGTGTGTGTGTGTGTGTGTCTACGTATAGGGAAACAGGTCATGGAGAGTTAAGGAGGTCAGCAGGTGTAATCTCAGTTGGAACAGAGAATCTCTGTGATGTCAAAGTTACAACAGCAGTGTATGTAACATCACATGACACATGTTGTCCAATCGTCTTCTGGCCGAGGCACCTTATCATACATGATGACCTTCCAGCAATATAACCATCAACATGTTCTGAATGGGGCAGATGGGGTTGTAGAAATACATGGATCATTCTGCCATAATTCACCATAATATTGTGTATGATTGGAGATGCTCACATCATTGTCAATGATTTTATTCCATTGCAGCCGAATCATTAAAACCAGGTCAGCCCCAAATGGTGTGTCTGTGTGGGTCTCATTGGGTCTGTTTTGCTTGTGTGTGTGTCTGTATTGTGTTTTGCTTGCGGTGTGTGTGTGTGTGTGTGTATATGTGTGTGTGTGTGTGTGTGTGTGTGTGTGTGTGTGTGTGTGTGTGTGTGTGTGTGTGTGTGTGTGTTTGTGTTTTGCTTGCATGTGTGTATGTGTCTGTGAGTGTGAGTGTGTGCGTGCATGCGTGCGTGTGTGTGTGTGTGTGTGCGTGCGTGTCTGTGTGTGTGTGTGTGTGTGTGTGTGTGCGTGTCTGTGTATGTTAAACGCTGCGTGAGGCAGAGTAAATAATGTGTGTGTGTGTGTGTGTGTTAATCTCCTAGTTTACTCACGGCTATGACGTTGACAAAGTCGTTCTCCCCTAGTGTGTCCAGGATGGTGTTAATAGTGTGCTTGGCGATAGTGAGCCTGAGACCCTTCATACTCCCGCTGACGTCCACTACGATGATGATGTCCTTGGGAGATGTCGCAGCCTGGATGTACCTGGAACAGAGCAGAGGGCAAAGGTCAAGTGATTCAATCAATCAGATATTTAGTTTTCAGGTATTTGTTGGTCTGTTGGGGCATTTGGATATCAACAAAGGTGGGACGTATAGGATACGGATTATAAAGACCTGTCTGCTCTAATGGCCTGTCTACTCTAAATGCCTGTCTGCTCTAAAGACCTGTCTGCTCTAATGGCCTGTCTACTCTAAAGGCCTGTCTGGCTGGACCTATTGCAAGCCAAGGCCAAAGGTTTATACAAGAGGTCAAGGTTCAGTGGATACACGATTACCCAGACATTCTTAGAATTCCAGCTGGTTCTATGGTTCTGATACGGAACAATGGAAGAGTTGGAAGGAGGAGTCAGAACTGTCCAGGAATATCTCCTGAGAGGTTAATGAGCTTGGGCACACTGGAGGATAAGGATAAAGAGATGATGGAAGGGAGGAGGGAGGGAGGTCACATGGAGGGTGTAAATAAAGAGATGACAATCGAAGGGAGGAGGGAGGGAGGTCACATGAGGGCGTAAATAAAGAGGCGATGGAAGGGGAGGAGGGAGGGAGGATGGCCGCTCCTCTCTTATCCTGTCCTCTGTCAACCGGGAACTTCTTACATACCACACCAAGCCATTGTCTTAACCATCAGACCGACAACACTCTCAACATCCAAGACTGAGGACACTCTCAATATCCAAGACTGAGGACACTCTCAATATCCAAGACTGAGGACACTCTCAATATCCAAGACTGAGGACACTCTCAATATCCAAGACTGAGGACTCTCAACATCCAAGACTGAGGACTCTCAACATCCAAGACTGAGGACTCTCAACATCCAAGACTGAGGACTCTCAACATCCAAGACTGAGGACTCTCAACATCCAAGACTGAGGACACACTCAATATCCAAGGACTGAGGACACTCAATATCCAAGACTGAGGACACTCAATATCCAAGACTGAGGGACATCAATATCCAAGAATGAGGACTCTCAATATCCAAGACTGAAGACACTCAACATCCAAGACTGAGGACACTCTCAACATCAAGACTGAGGACACTCTCAACATCCAAGACTGAGGACACTCTCAACATCCAAGACTGAGGGACACTCAATATCCAAGACTGAGGGACACTCAACATCCAAGACTGAGGACACTCAACATCCAAGACTGAGGACACTCAACTTCCAAGACTGAGGACACTCTCAATATCCAAGACTGAGGACACTCTCAATATCCAAGGCTGAGGACATTCTCAACATCCAAGACTGAGGACACTCTCAACATCCAAGACTGAGGGACACTCAATATCCAAGACTGAGGGACACTCAATATCCAAGACTGAGGGACACTCAACATCCAAGACTGGGGACACTCCATATCCAAGACTGAGGACTCTCTCAACATCCAAGACTGAGGACACACTCAACATCCAAGACTGAGGACACTCTCAACATCCAAGACTGAGGACACTCTCAACATCCAAGACTGCGGACACTCAACATCCAAGACTGAGGACACTCTCAACATCCAAGACTGAGGGACACTCTCAATATCCAAGACTGAGGACTCTCAATATCCAAGACTGAGGAACACTCTCAATATCCAAGACTGAGGGACACTCTCAATATCCAAGACTGAGGCCATTCAACATCCAAGGACTGAGGACACTCTCAACATCCAAGACTGAGGGACACTCTCAATATCCAAGACTGAGGACTCTCAATATCCAAGACTGAGGAACACTCTCAATATCCAAGACTGCGGACACTCAACATCCAAGACTGAGGACACTCAACATCCAAGACGGAGGACACTCTCAACATCCAAGACTGAGGACACTCTCAACATCCAAGACTGAGGACACTCTCAACATCCAAGACTGAGGACACTCAACATCCAAGACTGAGGACACTCTCAATATCCAAGACTGAGGACATTCTCAATATCCAAGACTGAGGACACTCAATATCCAAGACTGAGGACATTCTCAACATCCAAGACTGAGGGACACTCAACATCCAGACTGAGGACACTCTCAACATCCAAGACTGAGGACACTCTCAATATCCAAGACTGAGGACATTCTCAATATCCAAGACTGAGGACACTCTCAATATCCAAGACTGAGGACATTCTCAACATCCAAGACTGAGGGACACTCTCAACATCCAAGACTGAGGACACTCAACATCCAAGACTGAGGGACACTCAATATCCAAGACTGAGGGACACTCAATATCCAACACTGAGGGACACTCAACACCCAAGACTGGGGACACTCCATATCCAAGACTGAGGACTCTCTCAACATCCAAGACTGAGGACACTCTCAACATCCAAGACTGAGGACACTACACATCCAAGACTGAGGACAATCAACATCCAAGACTGAGGACACTCTCAACATCCAAGACTGAGGCCATTCAACATCCAAGACTGAGGACACTCTCAACATCCAAGACTGAGGGACACTCTCAATATCCAAGACTGAGGACTCTCAATATCCAAGACTGAGGACACTCTCAATATCCAAGACTGCGGACACTCAACATCCAAGACTGAGGACACTCTCAACATCCAAGACTGAGGAACACTCAACATCCAAGACTGAGGGACACTCTCAACATCCAAGACTGAGGACATTCTCAATATCCAAGACTGAGGACATTCTCAATATCCAAGACTGAGGACACTCTCAACATCCAAGACTGAGGACACTCAATATCCAAGACTGAGGACACTCTCAACATCCAAGACTGAGGACACTCAACATCCAAGACTGAGGACACTCTCAACATCCAAGACTGAGGTCATTCAACATCCAAGACTGAGGACACTCTCAACATCCAAGACTGAGGGACACTCTCAATATCCAAGACTGAGGACTCTCAATATCCAAGACTGAGGACACTCTCAATATCCAAGACTGCGGACACTCAACATCCAAGACTGAGGACACTCTCAACATCCAAGACTGAGGACACTCAACATCCAAGACTGAGGACACTCAACATCCAAGACTGAGGACACTCAACATCCAAGACTGAGGACACTCTCAATATCCAAGACTGAGGACATTCTCAATATCCAAGACTGAGGACATTCTCAATATCCAAGACTGAGGGACACTCTCAACATCCAAGACTGAGGACACTCAATATCCAAGACTGAGGACACTCTCAACATCCAAGACTGAGGACACTCAACATCCAAGACTGAGGACACTCTCAACATCCAAGACTGAGGACACTCAACATCCAAGACCGAGGACACTCTCAACATCCAAGACTGAGGACACTCTCAACATCCAAGAATGAGGGACACTCTCAACATCCAAGAATGAGGGACACTCTATATCCAGCGGTGTGTGGCTGTCTGGCTCCTCTCCTGCAGTCAAATGACCTAATTGCCTCATGGGTGGAAAGTTATTCATATTTTTGAAAATTAATAAACATTTTTATTTTTTTTAAATGCCGAAAATCTGGTGTTTCTATGTCAAACAGTAGTGTTATGCTTCAGTCTTCTGTGATGTATATAAAGTGTAATATTGGGAAGTAAACTCAACATGTAATATATTTCACCTCTATATCTGACATGATACAGGTGTTTTCTTTCTGTTAAGCCCATAACCA